>NW_027394283.1:0-163168 GCF_049309525.1 Garra rufa
ATTGCCAGAACCAAGTTTGTTATGTGCTGAAATGCCTTTTTCTGACATTTCAGGCTCTAACTTCAAAAATCATGCAAAACACTTCTAACACCTTCAAATATGTTTCTCTGTGTTGCAAAATAGGTTTTATTCATGCACAGACTGCAATTTTAATTTTGGGCCGAGTTTCAGCTTGCATTACCAGAACCAAGTTTGTCATGTGCTGAAACGCTGTTTTCTGACATTTCAGGCTCTAACTTCAAAAATCATGCAAAACACTTCTAACACCTTCAGATATGTTTCTCTGTGTTGCAAAATAGGTTTTATTCATGCACAGACTGCAATTTTAATTTTTGGCCGAGTTTCAGCTTGCATTGCCTGAACCGAGTTTGTTATGTGCTGAAACGCCGTTTTCTGACATTTCAGGCTCTAACTTCAAAAATCATGCAAAACACTTCTAACACCTTCAGATATGTTTCTCTGTGTTGCAAAATAGGTTTTATTCATGCACAGACTGCAATTTTAATTTTAGACCGAGTTTCAGCTTGCATTGTCTGAACCAAGTTTGTTATGTGCTGAAACGCCTTTTTCTGACATTTCAGGCTCTAACTTCAAAAATCATGCAAAACACTTCTAACACCTTCAGATATGTTTCTCTGTGTTGCAAAATAGGTTTTATTCATGCACAGACTGCAATTTTAATTTTGGGCCGAGTTTCAGCTTGCATTGCCTGAACCAAGTTTGTTATGTGCTGAAACGCCGTTTTCTGACATTTCAGGCTCTAACTTCAAAAATCATGCAAAACACTTCTAACACCTTCAGATATGTTTCTCTGTGTTGCAAAATAGGTTTTATTCATGCACAGACTGCAATTTTAATTTTTGGCCGAGTTTCAGCTTGCATTGCCTGAACCGAGTTTGTTATGTGCTGAAACGCCGTTTTCTGACATTTCAGGCTCTAACTTCAAAAATCATGCAAAACACTTCTAACACCTTCAAATATGTTTCTCTGTGTTGCAAAATAGGTTTTATTCATGCACAGACTGCAATTTTAATTTTTGGCCGAGTTTCAGCTTGCATTGCCAGAACCAAGTTTGTTATGTGCTGAAATGCCTTTTTCTGACATTTCAGGCTCTAACTTCAAAAATCATGCAAAACACTTCTAACACCTTCAAATATGTTTCTCTGTGTTGCAAAATAGGTTTTATTCATGCACAGACTGCAATTTTAATTTTGGGCCGAGTTTCAGCTTGCATTACCAGAACCAAGTTTGTCATGTGCTGAAACGCTGTTTTCTGACATTTCAGGCTCTAACTTCAAAAATCATGCAAAACACTTCTAACACCTTCAGATATGTTTCTCTGTGTTGCAAAATAGGTTTTATTCATGCACAGACTGCAATTTTAATTTTTGGCCGAGTTTCAGCTTGCATTGCCTGAACCGAGTTTGTTATGTGCTGAAACGCCGTTTTCTGACATTTCAGGCTCTAACTTCAAAAATCATGCAAAACACTTCTAACACCTTCAGATATGTTTCTCTGTGTTGCAAAATAGGTTTTATTCATGCACAGACTGCAATTTTAATTTTGGACCGAGTTTCAGCTTGCATTGCCAGAACCAAGTTTGTTATGTGCTGAAAAGCCTTTTTCTGACATTTCAGGCTCTAACTTCAAAAATCATGCAAAACACTTCTAACACCTTCAGATATGTTTCTCTGTGTTGCAAAATAGGTTTTATTCATGCACAGACTGCAATTTTAATTTTGGGCCGAGTTTCACCTTGCATTGCCTGAACCAAGTTTGTTATGTGCTGAAACGCCGTTTTCTGACATTTCAGGCTCTAACTTCAAAAATCATGCAAAACACTTCTAACACCTTCAGATATGTTTCTCTGTGCTGCAAAATAGGTTTTATTCATGCACAGACTGCAATTTTAATTTTGGGCCGAGTTTCAGCTTGCAATACCAGAACCAAGTTTGTTATGTGCTGAAACGCTGTTTTCTGACATTTCAGGCTCTAACTTCAAAAATCATGCAAAACACTTCTAACACCTTCAGATATGTTTCTCTGTGTTGCAAAATAGGTTTTATTCATGCACAGACTGCAATTTTAATTTTTGGCCGAGTTTCAGCTTGCATTGCCTGAACCAAGTTTGTTCTGCGCTGAAAGGCTGTTTTCTGACATTTCAGGCTCTAACTTCAAAAATCATGCAAAACACTTCTAACACCTTCAGATATGTTTCTCTGTGTTGCAAAATAGGTTTTATTCATGCACAGACTGCAATTTTAATTTTTGGCCGAGTTTCAGTTTGCATTGCCAGAACCAAGTTTGTTAAGTGCTGAAACGCTGTTTTCTGACATTTCAGGCTCTAACTTCAAAAATCATGCAAAACACTTCTAACACCTTCAGATATGTTTCTCTGTGTTGCAAAATAGGTTTTATTCATGCACAGACTGCAATTTTAATTTTGGACCGAGTTTCAGCTTGCATTGCCAGAACCAAGTTTGTTAAGTGCTGAAACGCTGTTTTCTGACATTTCAGGCTCTAACTTCAAAAATCATGCAAAACAACTCTAACACCTTCAGATATGTTTCTCTGTGTTGCAAAATAGGTTTTATTCATGCACAGACTGCAATTTTAATTTTATACCGAGTTTCAGCTTGCATTGCCTGAACCAAGTTTGTTCTGCGCTGAAAGGCTGTTTTCTGACATTTCAGGCTCTAACTTCAAAAATCATGCAAAACACTTCTAACACCTTCAGATATGTTTCTCTGTGTTGCAAAATAGGTTTTATTCATGCACAGACTGCAATTTTAATTTTGGGCCGAGTTTCAGCTTGCATTGCCTGAACCAAGTTTGTTATGTGCTGAAACGCCGTTTTCTGACATTTCAGGCTCTAACTTCAAAAATCATGCAAAACACTTCTAACACCTTCAGATATGTTTCTCTGTGTTGCAAAATAGGTTTTATTCATGCACAGACTGCAAGTTTTATTTTGGACCGAGTTTCAGCTTGCATTGCCAGAACCAAGTTTGTTATGTGCTGAAACGCCTTTTTCTGACATTTCAGGCTCTAACTTCAAAAATCATGCAAAACACTTCTAACACCTTCAGATATGTTTCTCTGTGTTGCAAAATAGGTTTTATTCATGCACAGACTGCAATTTTGATTTTGGATCGAGTTTCAGCTTGCATTGCCAGAACCAAGTTTGTTAAGTGCTGAAACGCTGTTTTCTGACATTTCAGGCTCTAACTTCAAAAATCATGCAAAACACTTCTAACACCTTCAGATATGTTTCTCTGTGTTGCAAAATAGGTTTTATTCATGCACAGACTGCAATTTTAATTTTGGGCCGAGTTTCAGCTTGCATTGCCTGAACCAAGTTTGTTATGTGCTGAAACGGCGTTTTCTGACATTTCAGGCTCTAACTTCAAAAATCATGCAAAACACTTCTAACACCTTCAGATATGTTTCTCTGTGTTGCAAAATAGGTTTTATTCATGCACAGACTGCAATTTTAATTTTTGGCCGAGTTTCAGCTTGCATTGCCTGAACCAAGTTTGTTATGTGCTGAAACGCCGTTTTCTGACATTTCAGGCTCTAACTTCAAAAATCATGCAAAACACTTCAAACACCTTCAGATATGTTTCTCTGTGTTGCAAAATAGGTTTTATTCATGCACAGACTGTAATTTTAATTTTGGACCGAGTTTCAGCTTGCATTGCCAGCACCAAGTTTGTTAAGTGCTGAAACGCTGTTTTCTGACATTTCAGGCTCTAACTTCAAAAATCATGCAAAACACTTCTAACACCTTCAGATATGTTTCTCTGTGTTGCAAAATAGGTTTTATTCATGCACAGACTGCAATTTTAATTTTAGACCGAGTTTCAGCTTGCATTGTCTGAACCAAGTTTGTTATGTGCTGAAACGCCTTTTTCTGACATTTCAGGCTCTAACTTCAAAAATCATGCAAAACACTTCTAACACCTTCAGATATGTTTCTCTGTGTTGCAAAATAGGTTTTATTCATGCACAGACTGCAATTTTAATTTTGGACCGAGTTTCAGCTTGCATTGCCAGAACCAAGTTTGTTAAGTGCTGAAACGCTGTTTTCTGACATTTCAGGCTCTAACTTCAAAAATCATGCAAAACACTTCTAACACCTTCAGATATGTTTCTCTGTGTTGCAAAATAGGTTTTATTCATGCACAGACTGCAATTTTAATTTTATACCGAGTTTCAGCTTGCATTGCCTGAACCAAGTTTGTTCTGCGCTGAAAGGCTGTTTTCTGACATTTCAGGCTCTAACTTCAAAAATCATGCAAAACACTTCTAACACCTTCAGATATGTTTCTCTGTGTTGCAAAATAGGTTTTATTCATGCACAGACTGCAATTTTAATTTTATACCGAGTTTCAGCTTGCATTGCCTGAACCAAGTTTGTTCTGCGCTGAAAGGCTGTTTTCTGACATTTCAGGCTCTAACTTCAAAAATCATGCAAAACACTTCTAACACCTTCAGATATGTTTCTCTGTGTTGCAAAATAGGTTTTATTCATGCACAGACTGCAATTTTAATTTTGGGCCGAGTTTCAGCTTGCATTGCCTGAACCAAGTTTGTTATGTGCTGAAAGGCTGTTTTCTGACATTTCAGGCTCTAACTTCAAAAATCATGCAAAACACTTCTAACACCTTCAGATATGTTTCTCTGTGTTGCAAAATAGGTTTTATTCATGCACAGACTGCAATTTTAATTTTGGGCCGAGTTTCAGCTTGCATTGCCTGAACCAAGTTTGTTATGTGCTGAAACGCCGTTTTCTGACATTTCAGGCTCTAACTTCAAAAATCATGCAAAACACTTCTAACACCTTCAGATATGTTTCTCTGTGCTGCAAAATAGGTTTTGTTCATGCACAGACTGCAATTTTAATTTTGGGCCGAGTTTCAGCTTGCATTACCAGAACCAAGTTTGTTATGTGCTGAAACGCTGTTTTCTGACATTTCAGGCTCTAACTTCAAAAATCATGCAAAACACTTCTAACACCTTCAGATATGTTTCTCTGTGTTGCAAAATAGGTTTTATTCATGCACAGACTGCAATTTTAATTTTGGACCGAGTTTCAGCTTGCACTGCCAGAACCAAGTTTGTTCTGCGCTGAAAGGCTGTTTTCTGACATTTCAGGCTCTAACTTCAAAAATCATGCAAAACACTTCTAACACCTTCAGATATGTTTCTCTGTGTTGCAAAATAGGTTTTATTCATGCACAGACTGCAATTTTAATTTTTGGCCGAGTTTCAGCTTGCATTGCCTGAACCGAGTTTGTTATGTGCTGAAACGCCGTTTTCTGACATTTCAGGCTCTAACTTCAAAAATCATGCAAAACACTTCTAACGCCTTCAGATATGTTTCTCTGTGTTGCAAAATAGGTTTTATTCATGCACAGACTGCAATTTTAATTTTTGGCCGAGTTTCAGCTTGCATTGCCAGAACCAAGTTTGTTATGTGCTGAAATGCCTTTTTCTGACATTTCAGGCTCTAACTTCAAAAATCATGCAAAACACTTCTAACACCTTCAGATATGTTTCTCTGTGTTGCAAAATAGGTTTTATTCATGCACAGACTGCAATTTTAATTTTGGACCGAGTTTCAGCTTGCATTGCCAGAACCAAGTTTGTTATGTGCTGAAAAGCCTTTTTCTGACATTTCAGGCTCTAACTTCAAAAATCATGCAAAACACTTCTAACACCTTCAGATATGTTTCTCTGTGTTGCAAAATAGGTTTTATTCATGCACAGACTGCAATTTTAATTTTGGGCCGAGTTTCACCTTGCATTGCCTGAACCAAGTTTGTTATGTGCTGAAACGCCGTTTTCTGACATTTCAGGCTCTAACTTCAAAAATCATGCAAAACACTTCTAACACCTTCAGATATGTTTCTCTGTGCTGCAAAATAGGTTTTATTCATGCACAGACTGCAATTTTAATTTTGGGCCGAGTTTCAGCTTGCAATACCAGAACCAAGTTTGTTATGTGCTGAAACGCTGTTTTCTGACATTTCAGGCTCTAACTTCAAAAATCATGCAAAACACTTCTAACACCTTCAGATATGTTTCTCTGTGTTGCAAAATAGGTTTTATTCATGCACAGACTGCAATTTTAATTTTTGGCCGAGTTTCAGCTTGCATTGCCTGAACCAAGTTTGTTATGTGCTGAAACGCCGTTTTCTGACATTTCAGGCTCTAACTTCAAAAATCATGCAAAACACTTCAAACACCTTCAGATATGTTTCTCTGTGTTGCAAAATAGGTTTTATTCATGCACAGACTGCAATTTTAATTTTGGACCGAGTTTCAGCTTGCATTGCCAGAACCAAGTTTGTTAAGTGCTGAAACGCTGTTTTCTGACATTTCAGGCTCTAACTTCAAAAATCATGCAAAACACTTCTAACACCTTCAGATATGTTTCTCTGTGTTGCAAAATAGGTTTTATTCATGCACAGACTGCAATTTTAATTTTAGACCGAGTTTCAGCTTGCATTGTCTGAACCAAGTTTGTTATGTGCTGAAACGCCTTTTTCTGACATTTCAGGCTCTAACTTCAAAAATCATGCAAAACACTTCTAACACCTTCAGATATGTTTCTCTGTGTTGCAAAATAGGTTTTATTCATGCACAGACTGCAATTTTAATTTTGGACCGAGTTTCAGCTTGCATTGCCAGAACCAAGTTTGTTAAGTGCTGAAACGCTGTTTTCTGACATTTCAGGCTCTAACTTCAAAAATCATGCAAAACACTTCTAACACCTTCAGATATGTTTCTCTGTGTTGCAAAATAGGTTTTATTCATGCACAGACTGCAATTTTAATTTTATACCGAGTTTCAGCTTGCATTGCCTGAACCAAGTTTGTTCTGCGCTGAAAGGCTGTTTTCTGACATTTCAGGCTCTAACTTAAAAAATCATGCAAAACACTTCTAACACCTTCAGATATGTTTCTCTGTGTTGCAAAATAGGTTTTATTCATGCACAGACTGCAATTTTAATTTTGGGCCGAGTTTCAGCTTGCATTGCCTGAACCAAGTTTGTTATGTGCTGAAACGCCGTTTTCTGACATTTCAGGCTCTAACTTCAAAAATCATGCAAAACACTTCTAACACCTTCAGATATGTTTCTCTGTGTTGCAAAATAGGTTTTATTCATGCACAGACTGCAATTTTAATTTTTGGCCGAGTTTCAGCTTGCATTGCCTGAACCGAGTTTGTTATGTGCTGAAACGCCGTTTTCTGACATTTCAGGCTCTAACTTCAAAAATCATGCAAAACACTTCTAACACCTTCAAATATGTTTCTCTGTGTTGCAAAATAGGTTTTATTCATGCACAGACTGCAATTTTAATTTTTGGCCGAGTTTCAGCTTGCATTGCCAGAACCAAGTTTGTTATGTGCTGAAATGCCTTTTTCTGACATTTCAGGCTCTAACTTCAAAAATCATGCAAAACACTTCTAACACCTTCAAATATGTTTCTCTGTGTTGCAAAATAGGTTTTATTCATGCACAGACTGCAATTTTAATTTTGGGCCGAGTTTCAGCTTGCATTACCAGAACCAAGTTTGTCATGTGCTGAAACGCTGTTTTCTGACATTTCAGGCTCTAACTTCAAAAATCATGCAAAACACTTCTAACACCTTCAGATATGTTTCTCTGTGTTGCAAAATAGGTTTTATTCATGCACAGACTGCAATTTTAATTTTTGGCCGAGTTTCAGCTTGCATTGCCTGAACCGAGTTTGTTATGTGCTGAAACGCCGTTTTCTGACATTTCAGGCTCTAACTTCAAAAATCATGCAAAACACTTCTAACACCTTCAGATATGTTTCTCTGTGTTGCAAAATAGGTTTTATTCATGCACAGACTGCAATTTTAATTTTGGACCGAGTTTCAGCTTGCATTGCCAGAACCAAGTTTGTTATGTGCTGAAAAGCCTTTTTCTGACATTTCAGGCTCTAACTTCAAAAATCATGCAAAACACTTCTAACACCTTCAGATATGTTTCTCTGTGTTGCAAAATAGGTTTTATTCATGCACAGACTGCAATTTTAATTTTGGGCCGAGTTTCACCTTGCATTGCCTGAACCAAGTTTGTTATGTGCTGAAACGCCGTTTTCTGACATTTCAGGCTCTAACTTCAAAAATCATGCAAAACACTTCTAACACCTTCAGATATGTTTCTCTGTGCTGCAAAATAGGTTTTATTCATGCACAGACTGCAATTTTAATTTTGGGCCGAGTTTCAGCTTGCAATACCAGAACCAAGTTTGTTATGTGCTGAAACGCTGTTTTCTGACATTTCAGGCTCTAACTTCAAAAATCATGCAAAACACTTCTAACACCTTCAGATATGTTTCTCTGTGTTGCAAAATAGGTTTTATTCATGCACAGACTGCAATTTTAATTTTTGGCCGAGTTTCAGCTTGCATTGCCTGAACCAAGTTTGTTCTGCGCTGAAAGGCTGTTTTCTGACATTTCAGGCTCTAACTTCAAAAATCATGCAAAACACTTCTAACACCTTCAGATATGTTTCTCTGTGTTGCAAAATAGGTTTTATTCATGCACAGACTGCAATTTTAATTTTTGGCCGAGTTTCAGTTTGCATTGCCAGAACCAAGTTTGTTAAGTGCTGAAACGCTGTTTTCTGACATTTCAGGCTCTAACTTCAAAAATCATGCAAAACACTTCTAACACCTTCAGATATGTTTCTCTGTGTTGCAAAATAGGTTTTATTCATGCACAGACTGCAATTTTAATTTTGGACCGAGTTTCAGCTTGCATTGCCAGAACCAAGTTTGTTAAGTGCTGAAACGCTGTTTTCTGACATTTCAGGCTCTAACTTCAAAAATCATGCAAAACAACTCTAACACCTTCAGATATGTTTCTCTGTGTTGCAAAATAGGTTTTATTCATGCACAGACTGCAATTTTAATTTTATACCGAGTTTCAGCTTGCATTGCCTGAACCAAGTTTGTTCTGCGCTGAAAGGCTGTTTTCTGACATTTCAGGCTCTAACTTCAAAAATCATGCAAAACACTTCTAACACCTTCAGATATGTTTCTCTGTGTTGCAAAATAGGTTTTATTCATGCACAGACTGCAATTTTAATTTTGGGCCGAGTTTCAGCTTGCATTGCCTGAACCAAGTTTGTTATGTGCTGAAACGCCGTTTTCTGACATTTCAGGCTCTAACTTCAAAAATCATGCAAAACACTTCTAACACCTTCAGATATGTTTCTCTGTGTTGCAAAATAGGTTTTATTCATGCACAGACTGCAAGTTTTATTTTGGACCGAGTTTCAGCTTGCATTGCCAGAACCAAGTTTGTTATGTGCTGAAACGCCTTTTTCTGACATTTCAGGCTCTAACTTCAAAAATCATGCAAAACACTTCTAACACCTTCAGATATGTTTCTCTGTGTTGCAAAATAGGTTTTATTCATGCACAGACTGCAATTTTGATTTTGGATCGAGTTTCAGCTTGCATTGCCAGAACCAAGTTTGTTAAGTGCTGAAACGCTGTTTTCTGACATTTCAGGCTCTAACTTCAAAAATCATGCAAAACACTTCTAACACCTTCAGATATGTTTCTCTGTGTTGCAAAATAGGTTTTATTCATGCACAGACTGCAATTTTAATTTTGGGCCGAGTTTCAGCTTGCATTGCCTGAACCAAGTTTGTTATGTGCTGAAACGGCGTTTTCTGACATTTCAGGCTCTAACTTCAAAAATCATGCAAAACACTTCTAACACCTTCAGATATGTTTCTCTGTGTTGCAAAATAGGTTTTATTCATGCACAGACTGCAATTTTAATTTTTGGCCGAGTTTCAGCTTGCATTGCCTGAACCAAGTTTGTTATGTGCTGAAACGCCGTTTTCTGACATTTCAGGCTCTAACTTCAAAAATCATGCAAAACACTTCAAACACCTTCAGATATGTTTCTCTGTGTTGCAAAATAGGTTTTATTCATGCACAGACTGTAATTTTAATTTTGGACCGAGTTTCAGCTTGCATTGCCAGCACCAAGTTTGTTAAGTGCTGAAACGCTGTTTTCTGACATTTCAGGCTCTAACTTCAAAAATCATGCAAAACACTTCTAACACCTTCAGATATGTTTCTCTGTGTTGCAAAATAGGTTTTATTCATGCACAGACTGCAATTTTAATTTTAGACCGAGTTTCAGCTTGCATTGTCTGAACCAAGTTTGTTATGTGCTGAAACGCCTTTTTCTGACATTTCAGGCTCTAACTTCAAAAATCATGCAAAACACTTCTAACACCTTCAGATATGTTTCTCTGTGTTGCAAAATAGGTTTTATTCATGCACAGACTGCAATTTTAATTTTGGACCGAGTTTCAGCTTGCATTGCCAGAACCAAGTTTGTTAAGTGCTGAAACGCTGTTTTCTGACATTTCAGGCTCTAACTTCAAAAATCATGCAAAACACTTCTAACACCTTCAGATATGTTTCTCTGTGTTGCAAAATAGGTTTTATTCATGCACAGACTGCAATTTTAATTTTATACCGAGTTTCAGCTTGCATTGCCTGAACCAAGTTTGTTCTGCGCTGAAAGGCTGTTTTCTGACATTTCAGGCTCTAACTTCAAAAATCATGCAAAACACTTCTAACACCTTCAGATATGTTTCTCTGTGTTGCAAAATAGGTTTTATTCATGCACAGACTGCAATTTTAATTTTATACCGAGTTTCAGCTTGCATTGCCTGAACCAAGTTTGTTCTGCGCTGAAAGGCTGTTTTCTGACATTTCAGGCTCTAACTTCAAAAATCATGCAAAACACTTCTAACACCTTCAGATATGTTTCTCTGTGTTGCAAAATAGGTTTTATTCATGCACAGACTGCAATTTTAATTTTGGGCCGAGTTTCAGCTTGCATTGCCTGAACCAAGTTTGTTATGTGCTGAAAGGCTGTTTTCTGACATTTCAGGCTCTAACTTCAAAAATCATGCAAAACACTTCTAACACCTTCAGATATGTTTCTCTGTGTTGCAAAATAGGTTTTATTCATGCACAGACTGCAATTTTAATTTTGGGCCGAGTTTCAGCTTGCATTGCCTGAACCAAGTTTGTTATGTGCTGAAACGCCGTTTTCTGACATTTCAGGCTCTAACTTCAAAAATCATGCAAAACACTTCTAACACCTTCAGATATGTTTCTCTGTGCTGCAAAATAGGTTTTGTTCATGCACAGACTGCAATTTTAATTTTGGGCCGAGTTTCAGCTTGCATTACCAGAACCAAGTTTGTTATGTGCTGAAACGCTGTTTTCTGACATTTCAGGCTCTAACTTCAAAAATCATGCAAAACACTTCTAACACCTTCAGATATGTTTCTCTGTGTTGCAAAATAGGTTTTATTCATGCACAGACTGCAATTTTAATTTTGGACCGAGTTTCAGCTTGCACTGCCAGAACCAAGTTTGTTCTGCGCTGAAAGGCTGTTTTCTGACATTTCAGGCTCTAACTTCAAAAATCATGCAAAACACTTCTAACACCTTCAGATATGTTTCTCTGTGTTGCAAAATAGGTTTTATTCATGCACAGACTGCAATTTTAATTTTTGGCCGAGTTTCAGCTTGCATTGCCAGAACCAAGTTTGTTATGTGCTGAAATGCCTTTTTCTGACATTTCAGGCTCTAACTTCAAAAATCATGCAAAACACTTCTAACACCTTCAGATATGTTTCTCTGTGTTGCAAAATAGGTTTTATTCATGCACAGACTGCAATTTTAATTTTGGACCGAGTTTCAGCTTGCATTGCCAGAACCAAGTTTGTTATGTGCTGAAAAGCCTTTTTCTGACATTTCAGGCTCTAACTTCAAAAATCATGCAAAACACTTCTAACACCTTCAGATATGTTTCTCTGTGCTGCAAAATAGGTTTTATTCATGCACAGACTGCAATTTTAATTTTGGGCCGAGTTTCAGCTTGCATTACCAGAACCAAGTTTGTTATGTGCTGAAACGCT
This sequence comes from Garra rufa, assembly GCF_049309525.1. NCBI lineage: Eukaryota > Metazoa > Chordata > Actinopteri > Cypriniformes > Cyprinidae > Garra > Garra rufa. The sequence goes on from NW_027394283.1 coordinate 12,005, forward strand.
GTTTTCTGACATTTCAGGCTCTAACTTCAAAAATCATGCAAAACACTTCTAACACCTTCAGATATGTTTCTCTGTGTTGCAAAATAGGTTTTATTCATGCACAGACTGCAATTTTAATTTTGGACCGAGTTTCAGCTTGCACTGCCAGAACCAAGTTTGTTAAGTGCTGAAACGCTGTTTTCTGACATTTCAGGCTCTAACTTCAAAAATCATGCAAAACACTTCTAACACCTTCAGATATGTTTCTCTGTGTTGCAAAATAGGTTTTATTCATGCACAGACTGCGATTTTAATTTTATACCGAGTTTCAGCTTGCATTGCCTGAACCAAGTTTGTTCTGCGCTGAAAGGCTGTTTTCTGACATTTCAGGCTCTAACTTCAAAAATCATGCAAAACACTTCTAACACCTTCAGATATGTTTCTCTGTGTTGCAAAATAGGTTTTATTCATGCACAGACTGCAATTTTAATTTTTGGCCGAGTTTCAGCTTGCATTGCCTGAACCAAGTTTGTTATGTGCTGAAACGCCGTTTTCTGACATTTCAGGCTCTAACTTCAAAAATCATGCAAAACACTTCAAACACCTTCAGATATGTTTCTCTGTGTTGCAAAATAGGTTTTATTCATGCACAGACTGTAATTTTAATTTTGGACCGAGTTTCAGCTTGCATTGCCAGCACCAAGTTTGTTAAGTGCTGAAACGCTGTTTTCTGACATTTCAGGCTCTAACTTCAAAAATCATGCAAAACACTTCTAACACCTTCAGATATGTTTCTCTGTGTTGCAAAATAGGTTTTATTCATGCACAGACTGCAATTTTAATTTTAGACCGAGTTTCAGCTTGCATTGTCTGAACCAAGTTTGTTATGTGCTGAAACGCCTTTTTCTGACATTTCAGGCTCTAACTTCAAAAATCATGCAAAACACTTCTAACACCTTCAGATATGTTTCTCTGTGTTGCAAAATAGGTTTTATTCATGCACAGACTGCAATTTTAATTTTGGACCGAGTTTCAGCTTGCATTGCCAGAACCAAGTTTGTTAAGTGCTGAAACGCTGTTTTCTGACATTTCAGGCTCTAACTTCAAAAATCATGCAAAACACTTCTAACACCTTCAGATATGTTTCTCTGTGTTGCAAAATAGGTTTTATTCATGCACAGACTGCAATTTTAATTTTATACCGAGTTTCAGCTTGCATTGCCTGAACCAAGTTTGTTCTGCGCTGAAAGGCTGTTTTCTGACATTTCAGGCTCTAACTTCAAAAATCATGCAAAACACTTCTAACACCTTCAGATATGTTTCTCTGTGTTGCAAAATAGGTTTTATTCATGCACAGACTGCAATTTTAATTTTATACCGAGTTTCAGCTTGCATTGCCTGAACCAAGTTTGTTCTGCGCTGAAAGGCTGTTTTCTGACATTTCAGGCTCTAACTTCAAAAATCATGCAAAACACTTCTAACACCTTCAGATATGTTTCTCTGTGTTGCAAAATAGGTTTTATTCATGCACAGACTGCAATTTTAATTTTGGGCCGAGTTTCAGCTTGCATTGCCTGAACCAAGTTTGTTATGTGCTGAAAGGCTGTTTTCTGACATTTCAGGCTCTAACTTCAAAAATCATGCAAAACACTTCTAACACCTTCAGATATGTTTCTCTGTGTTGCAAAATAGGTTTTATTCATGCACAGACTGCAATTTTAATTTTGGGCCGAGTTTCAGCTTGCATTGCCTGAACCAAGTTTGTTATGTGCTGAAACGCCGTTTTCTGACATTTCAGGCTCTAACTTCAAAAATCATGCAAAACACTTCTAACACCTTCAGATATGTTTCTCTGTGCTGCAAAATAGGTTTTGTTCATGCACAGACTGCAATTTTAATTTTGGGCCGAGTTTCAGCTTGCATTACCAGAACCAAGTTTGTTATGTGCTGAAACGCTGTTTTCTGACATTTCAGGCTCTAACTTCAAAAATCATGCAAAACACTTCTAACACCTTCAGATATGTTTCTCTGTGTTGCAAAATAGGTTTTATTCATGCACAGACTGCAATTTTAATTTTATACCGAGTTTCAGCTTGCATTGCCTGAACCAAGTTTGTTCTGCGCTGAAAGGCTGTTTTCTGACATTTCAGGCTCTAACTTCAAAAATCATGCAAAACACTTCTAACACCTTCAGATATGTTTCTCTGTGTTGCAAAATAGGTTTTATTCATGCACAGACTGCAATTTTAATTTTATACCGAGTTTCAGCTTGCATTGCCTGAACCGAGTTTGTTCTGCGCTGAAAGGCTGTTTTCTGACATTTCAGGCTCTAACTTCAAAAATCATGCAAAACACTTCTAACACCTTCAGATATGTTTCTCTGTGTTGCAAAATAGGTTTTATTCATGCACAGACTGCAATTTTAATTTTGGGCCGAGTTTCAGCTTGCATTGCCTGAACCAAGTTTGTTATGTGCTGAAAGGCTGTTTTCTGACATTTCAGGCTCTAACTTCAAAAATCATGCAAAACACTTCTAACACCTTCAGATATGTTTCTCTGTGTTGCAAAATAGGTTTTATTCATGCACAGACTGCAATTTTAATTTTGGGCCGAGTTTCAGCTTGCATTGCCTGAACCAAGTTTGTTATGTGCTGAAACGCCGTTTTCTGACATTTCAGGCTCTAACTTCAAAAATCATGCAAAACACTTCTAACACCTTCAGATATGTTTCTCTGTGCTGCAAAATAGGTTTTGTTCATGCACAGACTGCAATTTTAATTTTGGGCCGAGTTTCAGCTTGCATTACCAGAACCAAGTTTGTTATGTGCTGAAACGCTGTTTTCTGACATTTCAGGCTCTAACTTCAAAAATCATGCAAAACACTTCTAACACCTTCAGATATGTTTCTCTGTGTTGCAAAATAGGTTTTATTCATGCACAGACTGCAATTTTAATTTTGGACCGAGTTTCAGCTTGCACTGCCAGAACCAAGTTTGTTCTGCGCTGAAAGGCTGTTTTCTGACATTTCAGGCTCTAACTTCAAAAATCATGCAAAACACTTCTAACACCTTCAGATATGTTTCTCTGTGTTGCAAAATAGGTTTTATTCATGCACAGACTGCAATTTTAATTTTTGGCCGAGTTTCAGCTTGCATTGCCAGAACCAAGTTTGTTATGTGCTGAAATGCCTTTTTCTGACATTTCAGGCTCTAACTTCAAAAATCATGCAAAACACTTCTAACACCTTCAGATATGTTTCTCTGTGTTGCAAAATAGGTTTTATTCATGCACAGACTGCAATTTTAATTTTGGACCGAGTTTCAGCTTGCATTGCCAGAACCAAGTTTGTTATGTGCTGAAAAGCCTTTTTCTGACATTTCAGGCTCTAACTTCAAAAATCATGCAAAACACTTCTAACACCTTCAGATATGTTTCTCTGTGCTGCAAAATAGGTTTTATTCATGCACAGACTGCAATTTTAATTTTGGGCCGAGTTTCAGCTTGCATTACCAGAACCAAGTTTGTTATGTGCTGAAACGCTGTTTTCTGACATTTCAGGCTCTAACTTCAAAAATCATGCAAAACACTTCTAACACCTTCAGATATGTTTCTCTGTGTTGCAAAATAGGTTTTATTCATGCACAGACTGCAATTTTAATTTTGGACCGAGTTTCAGCTTGCACTGCCAGAACCAAGTTTGTTAAGTGCTGAAACGCTGTTTTCTGACATTTCAGGCTCTAACTTCAAAAATCATGCAAAACACTTCTAACACCTTCAGATATGTTTCTCTGTGTTGCAAAATAGGTTTTATTCATGCACAGACTGCGATTTTAATTTTATACCGAGTTTCAGCTTGCATTGCCTGAACCAAGTTTGTTCTGCGCTGAAAGGCTGTTTTCTGACATTTCAGGCTCTAACTTCAAAAATCATGCAAAACACTTCTAACACCTTCAGATATGTTTCTCTGTGTTGCAAAATAGGTTTTATTCATGCACAGACTGCAATTTTAATTTTTGGCCGAGTTTCAGCTTGCATTGCCTGAACCAAGTTTGTTATGTGCTGAAACGCCGTTTTCTGACATTTCAGGCTCTAACTTCAAAAATCATGCAAAACACTTCAAACACCTTCAGATATGTTTCTCTGTGTTGCAAAATAGGTTTTATTCATGCACAGACTGTAATTTTAATTTTGGACCGAGTTTCAGCTTGCATTGCCAGCACCAAGTTTGTTAAGTGCTGAAACGCTGTTTTCTGACATTTCAGGCTCTAACTTCAAAAATCATGCAAAACACTTCTAACACCTTCAGATATGTTTCTCTGTGTTGCAAAATAGGTTTTATTCATGCACAGACTGCAATTTTAATTTTAGACCGAGTTTCAGCTTGCATTGTCTGAACCAAGTTTGTTATGTGCTGAAACGCCTTTTTCTGACATTTCAGGCTCTAACTTCAAAAATCATGCAAAACACTTCTAACACCTTCAGATATGTTTCTCTGTGTTGCAAAATAGGTTTTATTCATGCACAGACTGCAATTTTAATTTTGGACCGAGTTTCAGCTTGCATTGCCAGAACCAAGTTTGTTAAGTGCTGAAACGCTGTTTTCTGACATTTCAGGCTCTAACTTCAAAAATCATGCAAAACACTTCTAACACCTTCAGATATGTTTCTCTGTGTTGCAAAATAGGTTTTATTCATGCACAGACTGCAATTTTAATTTTATACCGAGTTTCAGCTTGCATTGCCTGAACCAAGTTTGTTCTGCGCTGAAAGGCTGTTTTCTGACATTTCAGGCTCTAACTTCAAAAATCATGCAAAACACTTCTAACACCTTCAGATATGTTTCTCTGTGTTGCAAAATAGGTTTTATTCATGCACAGACTGCAATTTTAATTTTATACCGAGTTTCAGCTTGCATTGCCTGAACCAAGTTTGTTCTGCGCTGAAAGGCTGTTTTCTGACATTTCAGGCTCTAACTTCAAAAATCATGCAAAACACTTCTAACACCTTCAGATATGTTTCTCTGTGTTGCAAAATAGGTTTTATTCATGCACAGACTGCAATTTTAATTTTGGGCCGAGTTTCAGCTTGCATTGCCTGAACCAAGTTTGTTATGTGCTGAAAGGCTGTTTTCTGACATTTCAGGCTCTAACTTCAAAAATCATGCAAAACACTTCTAACACCTTCAGATATGTTTCTCTGTGTTGCAAAATAGGTTTTATTCATGCACAGACTGCAATTTTAATTTTGGGCCGAGTTTCAGCTTGCATTGCCTGAACCAAGTTTGTTATGTGCTGAAACGCCGTTTTCTGACATTTCAGGCTCTAACTTCAAAAATCATGCAAAACACTTCTAACACCTTCAGATATGTTTCTCTGTGCTGCAAAATAGGTTTTGTTCATGCACAGACTGCAATTTTAATTTTGGGCCGAGTTTCAGCTTGCATTACCAGAACCAAGTTTGTTATGTGCTGAAACGCTGTTTTCTGACATTTCAGGCTCTAACTTCAAAAATCATGCAAAACACTTCTAACACCTTCAGATATGTTTCTCTGTGTTGCAAAATAGGTTTTATTCATGCACAGACTGCAATTTTAATTTTGGACCGAGTTTCAGCTTGCACTGCCAGAACCAAGTTTGTTCTGCGCTGAAAGGCTGTTTTCTGACATTTCAGGCTCTAACTTCAAAAATCATGCAAAACACTTCTAACACCTTCAGATATGTTTCTCTGTGTTGCAAAATAGGTTTTATTCATGCACAGACTGCAATTTTAATTTTTGGCCGAGTTTCAGCTTGCATTGCCTGAACCGAGTTTGTTATGTGCTGAAACGCCGTTTTCTGACATTTCAGGCTCTAACTTCAAAAATCATGCAAAACACTTCTAACGCCTTCAGATATGTTTCTCTGTGTTGCAAAATAGGTTTTATTCATGCACAGACTGCAATTTTAATTTTTGGCCGAGTTTCAGCTTGCATTGCCAGAACCAAGTTTGTTATGTGCTGAAATGCCTTTTTCTGACATTTCAGGCTCTAACTTCAAAAATCATGCAAAACACTTCTAACACCTTCAGATATGTTTCTCTGTGTTGCAAAATAGGTTTTATTCATGCACAGACTGCAATTTTAATTTTGGACCGAGTTTCAGCTTGCATTGCCAGAACCAAGTTTGTTATGTGCTGAAAAGCCTTTTTCTGACATTTCAGGCTCTAACTTCAAAAATCATGCAAAACACTTCTAACACCTTCAGATATGTTTCTCTGTGTTGCAAAATAGGTTTTATTCATGCACAGACTGCAATTTTAATTTTGGGCCGAGTTTCACCTTGCATTGCCTGAACCAAGTTTGTTATGTGCTGAAACGCCGTTTTCTGACATTTCAGGCTCTAACTTCAAAAATCATGCAAAACACTTCTAACACCTTCAGATATGTTTCTCTGTGCTGCAAAATAGGTTTTATTCATGCACAGACTGCAATTTTAATTTTGGGCCGAGTTTCAGCTTGCAATACCAGAACCAAGTTTGTTATGTGCTGAAACGCTGTTTTCTGACATTTCAGGCTCTAACTTCAAAAATCATGCAAAACACTTCTAACACCTTCAGATATGTTTCTCTGTGTTGCAAAATAGGTTTTATTCATGCACAGACTGCAATTTTAATTTTTGGCCGAGTTTCAGCTTGCATTGCCTGAACCAAGTTTGTTATGTGCTGAAACGCCGTTTTCTGACATTTCAGGCTCTAACTTCAAAAATCATGCAAAACACTTCAAACACCTTCAGATATGTTTCTCTGTGTTGCAAAATAGGTTTTATTCATGCACAGACTGCAATTTTAATTTTGGACCGAGTTTCAGCTTGCATTGCCAGAACCAAGTTTGTTAAGTGCTGAAACGCTGTTTTCTGACATTTCAGGCTCTAACTTCAAAAATCATGCAAAACACTTCTAACACCTTCAGATATGTTTCTCTGTGTTGCAAAATAGGTTTTATTCATGCACAGACTGCAATTTTAATTTTAGACCGAGTTTCAGCTTGCATTGTCTGAACCAAGTTTGTTATGTGCTGAAACGCCTTTTTCTGACATTTCAGGCTCTAACTTCAAAAATCATGCAAAACACTTCTAACACCTTCAGATATGTTTCTCTGTGTTGCAAAATAGGTTTTATTCATGCACAGACTGCAATTTTAATTTTGGACCGAGTTTCAGCTTGCATTGCCAGAACCAAGTTTGTTAAGTGCTGAAACGCTGTTTTCTGACATTTCAGGCTCTAACTTCAAAAATCATGCAAAACACTTCTAACACCTTCAGATATGTTTCTCTGTGTTGCAAAATAGGTTTTATTCATGCACAGACTGCAATTTTAATTTTATACCGAGTTTCAGCTTGCATTGCCTGAACCAAGTTTGTTCTGCGCTGAAAGGCTGTTTTCTGACATTTCAGGCTCTAACTTAAAAAATCATGCAAAACACTTCTAACACCTTCAGATATGTTTCTCTGTGTTGCAAAATAGGTTTTATTCATGCACAGACTGCAATTTTAATTTTGGGCCGAGTTTCAGCTTGCATTGCCTGAACCAAGTTTGTTATGTGCTGAAACGCCGTTTTCTGACATTTCAGGCTCTAACTTCAAAAATCATGCAAAACACTTCTAACACCTTCAGATATGTTTCTCTGTGTTGCAAAATAGGTTTTATTCATGCACAGACTGCAATTTTAATTTTTGGCCGAGTTTCAGCTTGCATTGCCTGAACCGAGTTTGTTATGTGCTGAAACGCCGTTTTCTGACATTTCAGGCTCTAACTTCAAAAATCATGCAAAACACTTCTAACACCTTCAAATATGTTTCTCTGTGTTGCAAAATAGGTTTTATTCATGCACAGACTGCAATTTTAATTTTTGGCCGAGTTTCAGCTTGCATTGCCAGAACCAAGTTTGTTATGTGCTGAAATGCCTTTTTCTGACATTTCAGGCTCTAACTTCAAAAATCATGCAAAACACTTCTAACACCTTCAAATATGTTTCTCTGTGTTGCAAAATAGGTTTTATTCATGCACAGACTGCAATTTTAATTTTGGGCCGAGTTTCAGCTTGCATTACCAGAACCAAGTTTGTCATGTGCTGAAACGCTGTTTTCTGACATTTCAGGCTCTAACTTCAAAAATCATGCAAAACACTTCTAACACCTTCAGATATGTTTCTCTGTGTTGCAAAATAGGTTTTATTCATGCACAGACTGCAATTTTAATTTTTGGCCGAGTTTCAGCTTGCATTGCCTGAACCGAGTTTGTTATGTGCTGAAACGCCGTTTTCTGACATTTCAGGCTCTAACTTCAAAAATCATGCAAAACACTTCTAACACCTTCAGATATGTTTCTCTGTGTTGCAAAATAGGTTTTATTCATGCACAGACTGCAATTTTAATTTTGGACCGAGTTTCAGCTTGCATTGCCAGAACCAAGTTTGTTATGTGCTGAAAAGCCTTTTTCTGACATTTCAGGCTCTAACTTCAAAAATCATGCAAAACACTTCTAACACCTTCAGATATGTTTCTCTGTGTTGCAAAATAGGTTTTATTCATGCACAGACTGCAATTTTAATTTTGGGCCGAGTTTCACCTTGCATTGCCTGAACCAAGTTTGTTATGTGCTGAAACGCCGTTTTCTGACATTTCAGGCTCTAACTTCAAAAATCATGCAAAACACTTCTAACACCTTCAGATATGTTTCTCTGTGCTGCAAAATAGGTTTTATTCATGCACAGACTGCAATTTTAATTTTGGGCCGAGTTTCAGCTTGCAATACCAGAACCAAGTTTGTTATGTGCTGAAACGCTGTTTTCTGACATTTCAGGCTCTAACTTCAAAAATCATGCAAAACACTTCTAACACCTTCAGATATGTTTCTCTGTGTTGCAAAATAGGTTTTATTCATGCACAGACTGCAATTTTAATTTTTGGCCGAGTTTCAGCTTGCATTGCCTGAACCAAGTTTGTTCTGCGCTGAAAGGCTGTTTTCTGACATTTCAGGCTCTAACTTCAAAAATCATGCAAAACACTTCTAACACCTTCAGATATGTTTCTCTGTGTTGCAAAATAGGTTTTATTCATGCACAGACTGCAATTTTAATTTTTGGCCGAGTTTCAGTTTGCATTGCCAGAACCAAGTTTGTTAAGTGCTGAAACGCTGTTTTCTGACATTTCAGGCTCTAACTTCAAAAATCATGCAAAACACTTCTAACACCTTCAGATATGTTTCTCTGTGTTGCAAAATAGGTTTTATTCATGCACAGACTGCAATTTTAATTTTGGACCGAGTTTCAGCTTGCATTGCCAGAACCAAGTTTGTTAAGTGCTGAAACGCTGTTTTCTGACATTTCAGGCTCTAACTTCAAAAATCATGCAAAACAACTCTAACACCTTCAGATATGTTTCTCTGTGTTGCAAAATAGGTTTTATTCATGCACAGACTGCAATTTTAATTTTATACCGAGTTTCAGCTTGCATTGCCTGAACCAAGTTTGTTCTGCGCTGAAAGGCTGTTTTCTGACATTTCAGGCTCTAACTTCAAAAATCATGCAAAACACTTCTAACACCTTCAGATATGTTTCTCTGTGTTGCAAAATAGGTTTTATTCATGCACAGACTGCAATTTTAATTTTGGGCCGAGTTTCAGCTTGCATTGCCTGAACCAAGTTTGTTATGTGCTGAAACGCCGTTTTCTGACATTTCAGGCTCTAACTTCAAAAATCATGCAAAACACTTCTAACACCTTCAGATATGTTTCTCTGTGTTGCAAAATAGGTTTTATTCATGCACAGACTGCAAGTTTTATTTTGGCCGAGTTTCAGCTTGCATTGCCTGAACCAAGTTTGTTATGTGCTGAAACGCCGTTTTCTGACATTTCAGGCTCTAACTTCAAAAATCATGCAAAACACTTCAAACACCTTCAGATATGTTTCTCTGTGTTGCAAAATAGGTTTTATTCATGCACAGACTGCAATTTTAATTTTGGACCGAGTTTCAGCTTGCATTGCCAGAACCAAGTTTGTTAAGTGCTGAAACGCTGTTTTCTGACATTTCAGGCTCTAACTTCAAAAATCATGCAAAACACTTCTAACACCTTCAGATATGTTTCTCTGTGTTGCAAAATAGGTTTTATTCATGCACAGACTGCAATTTTAATTTTAGACCGAGTTTCAGCTTGCATTGTCTGAACCAAGTTTGTTATGTGCTGAAACGCCTTTTTCTGACATTTCAGGCTCTAACTTCAAAAATCATGCAAAACACTTCTAACACCTTCAGATATGTTTCTCTGTGTTGCAAAATAGGTTTTATTCATGCACAGACTGCAATTTTAATTTTGGACCGAGTTTCAGCTTGCATTGCCAGAACCAAGTTTGTTAAGTGCTGAAACGCTGTTTTCTGACATTTCAGGCTCTAACTTCAAAAATCATGCAAAACACTTCTAACACCTTCAGATATGTTTCTCTGTGTTGCAAAATAGGTTTTATTCATGCACAGACTGCAATTTTAATTTTATACCGAGTTTCAGCTTGCATTGCCTGAACCAAGTTTGTTCTGCGCTGAAAGGCTGTTTTCTGACATTTCAGGCTCTAACTTAAAAAATCATGCAAAACACTTCTAACACCTTCAGATATGTTTCTCTGTGTTGCAAAATAGGTTTTATTCATGCACAGACTGCAATTTTAATTTTGGGCCGAGTTTCAGCTTGCATTGCCTGAACCAAGTTTGTTATGTGCTGAAACGCCGTTTTCTGACATTTCAGGCTCTAACTTCAAAAATCATGCAAAACACTTCTAACACCTTCAGATATGTTTCTCTGTGTTGCAAAATAGGTTTTATTCATGCACAGACTGCAATTTTAATTTTTGGCCGAGTTTCAGCTTGCATTGCCTGAACCGAGTTTGTTATGTGCTGAAACGCCGTTTTCTGACATTTCAGGCTCTAACTTCAAAAATCATGCAAAACACTTCTAACACCTTCAAATATGTTTCTCTGTGTTGCAAAATAGGTTTTATTCATGCACAGACTGCAATTTTAATTTTTGGCCGAGTTTCAGCTTGCATTGCCAGAACCAAGTTTGTTATGTGCTGAAATGCCTTTTTCTGACATTTCAGGCTCTAACTTCAAAAATCATGCAAAACACTTCTAACACCTTCAAATATGTTTCTCTGTGTTGCAAAATAGGTTTTATTCATGCACAGACTGCAATTTTAATTTTGGGCCGAGTTTCAGCTTGCATTACCAGAACCAAGTTTGTCATGTGCTGAAACGCTGTTTTCTGACATTTCAGGCTCTAACTTCAAAAATCATGCAAAACACTTCTAACACCTTCAGATATGTTTCTCTGTGTTGCAAAATAGGTTTTATTCATGCACAGACTGCAATTTTAATTTTTGGCCGAGTTTCAGCTTGCATTGCCTGAACCGAGTTTGTTATGTGCTGAAACGCCGTTTTCTGACATTTCAGGCTCTAACTTCAAAAATCATGCAAAACACTTCTAACACCTTCAGATATGTTTCTCTGTGTTGCAAAATAGGTTTTATTCATGCACAGACTGCAATTTTAATTTTGGACCGAGTTTCAGCTTGCATTGCCAGAACCAAGTTTGTTATGTGCTGAAAAGCCTTTTTCTGACATTTCAGGCTCTAACTTCAAAAATCATGCAAAACACTTCTAACACCTTCAGATATGTTTCTCTGTGTTGCAAAATAGGTTTTATTCATGCACAGACTGCAATTTTAATTTTGGGCCGAGTTTCACCTTGCATTGCCTGAACCAAGTTTGTTATGTGCTGAAACGCCGTTTTCTGACATTTCAGGCTCTAACTTCAAAAATCATGCAAAACACTTCTAACACCTTCAGATATGTTTCTCTGTGCTGCAAAATAGGTTTTATTCATGCACAGACTGCAATTTTAATTTTGGGCCGAGTTTCAGCTTGCAATACCAGAACCAAGTTTGTTATGTGCTGAAACGCTGTTTTCTGACATTTCAGGCTCTAACTTCAAAAATCATGCAAAACACTTCTAACACCTTCAGATATGTTTCTCTGTGTTGCAAAATAGGTTTTATTCATGCACAGACTGCAATTTTAATTTTTGGCCGAGTTTCAGCTTGCATTGCCTGAACCAAGTTTGTTCTGCGCTGAAAGGCTGTTTTCTGACATTTCAGGCTCTAACTTCAAAAATCATGCAAAACACTTCTAACACCTTCAGATATGTTTCTCTGTGTTGCAAAATAGGTTTTATTCATGCACAGACTGCAATTTTAATTTTTGGCCGAGTTTCAGTTTGCATTGCCAGAACCAAGTTTGTTAAGTGCTGAAACGCTGTTTTCTGACATTTCAGGCTCTAACTTCAAAAATCATGCAAAACACTTCTAACACCTTCAGATATGTTTCTCTGTGTTGCAAAATAGGTTTTATTCATGCACAGACTGCAATTTTAATTTTGGACCGAGTTTCAGCTTGCATTGCCAGAACCAAGTTTGTTAAGTGCTGAAACGCTGTTTTCTGACATTTCAGGCTCTAACTTCAAAAATCATGCAAAACAACTCTAACACCTTCAGATATGTTTCTCTGTGTTGCAAAATAGGTTTTATTCATGCACAGACTGCAATTTTAATTTTATACCGAGTTTCAGCTTGCATTGCCTGAACCAAGTTTGTTCTGCGCTGAAAGGCTGTTTTCTGACATTTCAGGCTCTAACTTCAAAAATCATGCAAAACACTTCTAACACCTTCAGATATGTTTCTCTGTGTTGCAAAATAGGTTTTATTCATGCACAGACTGCAATTTTAATTTTGGGCCGAGTTTCAGCTTGCATTGCCTGAACCAAGTTTGTTATGTGCTGAAACGCCGTTTTCTGACATTTCAGGCTCTAACTTCAAAAATCATGCAAAACACTTCTAACACCTTCAGATATGTTTCTCTGTGTTGCAAAATAGGTTTTATTCATGCACAGACTGCAAGTTTTATTTTGGACCGAGTTTCAGCTTGCATTGCCAGAACCAAGTTTGTTATGTGCTGAAACGCCTTTTTCTGACATTTCAGGCTCTAACTTCAAAAATCATGCAAAACACTTCTAACACCTTCAGATATGTTTCTCTGTGTTGCAAAATAGGTTTTATTCATGCACAGACTGCAATTTTGATTTTGGATCGAGTTTCAGCTTGCATTGCCAGAACCAAGTTTGTTAAGTGCTGAAACGCTGTTTTCTGACATTTCAGGCTCTAACTTCAAAAATCATGCAAAACACTTCTAACACCTTCAGATATGTTTCTCTGTGTTGCAAAATAGGTTTTATTCATGCACAGACTGCAATTTTAATTTTGGGCCGAGTTTCAGCTTGCATTGCCTGAACCAAGTTTGTTATGTGCTGAAACGGCGTTTTCTGACATTTCAGGCTCTAACTTCAAAAATCATGCAAAACACTTCTAACACCTTCAGATATGTTTCTCTGTGTTGCAAAATAGGTTTTATTCATGCACAGACTGCAATTTTAATTTTTGGCCGAGTTTCAGCTTGCATTGCCTGAACCAAGTTTGTTATGTGCTGAAACGCCGTTTTCTGACATTTCAGGCTCTAACTTCAAAAATCATGCAAAACACTTCAAACACCTTCAGATATGTTTCTCTGTGTTGCAAAATAGGTTTTATTCATGCACAGACTGTAATTTTAATTTTGGACCGAGTTTCAGCTTGCATTGCCAGCACCAAGTTTGTTAAGTGCTGAAACGCTGTTTTCTGACATTTCAGGCTCTAACTTCAAAAATCATGCAAAACACTTCTAACACCTTCAGATATGTTTCTCTGTGTTGCAAAATAGGTTTTATTCATGCACAGACTGCAATTTTAATTTTAGACCGAGTTTCAGCTTGCATTGTCTGAACCAAGTTTGTTATGTGCTGAAACGCCTTTTTCTGACATTTCAGGCTCTAACTTCAAAAATCATGCAAAACACTTCTAACACCTTCAGATATGTTTCTCTGTGTTGCAAAATAGGTTTTATTCATGCACAGACTGCAATTTTAATTTTGGACCGAGTTTCAGCTTGCATTGCCAGAACCAAGTTTGTTAAGTGCTGAAACGCTGTTTTCTGACATTTCAGGCTCTAACTTCAAAAATCATGCAAAACACTTCTAACACCTTCAGATATGTTTCTCTGTGTTGCAAAATAGGTTTTATTCATGCACAGACTGCAATTTTAATTTTATACCGAGTTTCAGCTTGCATTGCCTGAACCAAGTTTGTTCTGCGCTGAAAGGCTGTTTTCTGACATTTCAGGCTCTAACTTCAAAAATCATGCAAAACACTTCTAACACCTTCAGATATGTTTCTCTGTGTTGCAAAATAGGTTTTATTCATGCACAGACTGCAATTTTAATTTTATACCGAGTTTCAGCTTGCATTGCCTGAACCAAGTTTGTTCTGCGCTGAAAGGCTGTTTTCTGACATTTCAGGCTCTAACTTCAAAAATCATGCAAAACACTTCTAACACCTTCAGATATGTTTCTCTGTGTTGCAAAATAGGTTTTATTCATGCACAGACTGCAATTTTAATTTTGGGCCGAGTTTCAGCTTGCATTGCCTGAACCATGTTTGTTATGTGCTGAAAGGCTGTTTTCTGACATTTCAGGCTCTAACTTCAAAAATCATGCAAAACACTTCTAACACCTTCAGATATGTTTCTCTGTGTTGCAAAATAGGTTTTATTCATGCACAGACTGCAATTTTAATTTTGGGCCGAGTTTCAGCTTGCATTGCCTGAACCAAGTTTGTTATGTGCTGAAACGCCGTTTTCTGACATTTCAGGCTCTAACTTCAAAAATCATGCAAAACACTTCTAACACCTTCAGATATGTTTCTCTGTGCTGCAAAATAGGTTTTGTTCATGCACAGACTGCAATTTTAATTTTGGGCCGAGTTTCAGCTTGCATTACCAGAACCAAGTTTGTTATGTGCTGAAACGCTGTTTTCTGACATTTCAGGCTCTAACTTCAAAAATCATGCAAAACACTTCTAACACCTTCAGATATGTTTCTCTGTGTTGCAAAATAGGTTTTATTCATGCACAGACTGCAATTTTAATTTTGGACCGAGTTTCAGCTTGCACTGCCAGAACCAAGTTTGTTCTGCGCTGAAAGGCTGTTTTCTGACATTTCAGGCTCTAACTTCAAAAATCATGCAAAACACTTCTAACACCTTCAGATATGTTTCTCTGTGTTGCAAAATAGGTTTTATTCATGCACAGACTGCAATTTTAATTTTTGGCCGAGTTTCAGCTTGCATTGCCAGAACCAAGTTTGTTATGTGCTGAAATGCCTTTTTCTGACATTTCAGGCTCTAACTTCAAAAATCATGCAAAACACTTCTAACACCTTCAGATATGTTTCTCTGTGTTGCAAAATAGGTTTTATTCATGCACAGACTGCAATTTTAATTTTGGACCGAGTTTCAGCTTGCATTGCCAGAACCAAGTTTGTTATGTGCTGAAAAGCCTTTTTCTGACATTTCAGGCTCTAACTTCAAAAATCATGCAAAACACTTCTAACACCTTCAGATATGTTTCTCTGTGCTGCAAAATAGGTTTTATTCATGCACAGACTGCAATTTTAATTTTGGGCCGAGTTTCAGCTTGCATTACCAGAACCAAGTTTGTTATGTGCTGAAACGCTGTTTTCTGACATTTCAGGCTCTAACTTCAAAAATCATGCAAAACACTTCTAACACCTTCAGATATGTTTCTCTGTGTTGCAAAATAGGTTTTATTCATGCACAGACTGCAATTTTAATTTTGGACCGAGTTTCAGCTTGCACTGCCAGAACCAAGTTTGTTAAGTGCTGAAACGCTGTTTTCTGACATTTCAGGCTCTAACTTCAAAAATCATGCAAAACACTTCTAACACCTTCAGATATGTTTCTCTGTGTTGCAAAATAGGTTTTATTCATGCACAGACTGCGATTTTAATTTTATACCGAGTTTCAGCTTGCATTGCCTGAACCAAGTTTGTTCTGCGCTGAAAGGCTGTTTTCTGACATTTCAGGCTCTAACTTCAAAAATCATGCAAAACACTTCTAACACCTTCAGATATGTTTCTCTGTGTTGCAAAATAGGTTTTATTCATGCACAGACTGCAATTTTAATTTTTGGCCGAGTTTCAGCTTGCATTGCCAGAACCAAGTTTGTTATGTGCTGAAATGCCTTTTTCTGACATTTCAGGCTCTAACTTCAAAAATCATGCAAAACACTTCTAACACCTTCAGATATGTTTCTCTGTGTTGCAAAATAGGTTTTATTCATGCACAGACTGCAATTTTAATTTTGGACCGAGTTTCAGCTTGCATTGCCAGAACCAAGTTTGTTATGTGCTGAAAAGCCTTTTTCTGACATTTCAGGCTCTAACTTCAAAAATCATGCAAAACACTTCTAACACCTTCAGATATGTTTCTCTGTGCTGCAAAATAGGTTTTATTCATGCACAGACTGCAATTTTAATTTTGGGCCGAGTTTCAGCTTGCATTGCCTGAACCAAGTTTGTTAAGTGCTGAAACGCCGTTTTCTGACATTTCAGGCTCTAACTTCAAAAATCATGCAAAACACTTCAAACACCTTCAGATATGTTTCTCTGTGTTGCAAAATAGGTTTTATTCATGCACAGACTGCAATTTTAATTTTGGACCGAGTTTCAGCTTGCATTGCCAGAACCAAGTTTGTTAAGTGCTGAAACGCTGTTCCCTTTCGATACTTTCACTCGTACTGCGTCTGTAAAGACGCTATGGAAAAAGCTCCTTTTCTCCTGAGACTGAAGCATTTCAATAACGCAGTGTAACTGCACGGCCATTGGTTCGTGCAGTGTTAAAGAAACGAACCAATGGCTCGGCAGCGGAGATGCACAAACCTATGGCGATGATTCGCGCCCGATCGCGCCAAAAGGGGCGGAGCATCTGGCTATATAAGCGAGCATTTCGCCATAGGGAACTCAGATCCTTCTTCTTCAGCGACGACTTCTGATCTTCGCAGAGACTGACTACGCAGACTTCGCTCAAGCAAGCCTCTTCTTCGCCGTTGACGAGCCTCGCAGCGGATCTTCACTGCTCGGCGGATTGACGCTCCGGAGCTGATTCCCTGCTGCTATCCGGCGAACATCTAAAAGAGCAAATTAAGAGCAAATTTCTACGGCGTTGTTCCAAATGCCACGGCGTTTTTGTCGCTCGTGCAGAGCCCCTCTGCACGCCGCTGACACTCACGCTGAGTGCGTCTCGTGCCTGGGTCACGCCCACGCTGAGGCTGCGCTCAATGAGACGGAATGTTCCCACTGCGGGAATATGAGTCTCACTTCCCTCCGCTCGCGGCTAGCTTTCTTTTCAGAGAGCGACGCCGCTTCTCGCGCCCTCCCGCTTACTTCCTCGCAAGAGCCTGCTAGGAAGAAGCAGCGGGGCAAGAGATCTAAGAGCGTGGTGACAGGCGAGCTCACGCCGGCTCAGACCCCGCGTGCCTCGCCTTCACCACATGGAGAGGAATCGCCAGTTCTCTTCCTGCATCCTGACCAGCGTCCCTCTGCGGCTGCGAGCGATCTGGTCTCCTTCGGAGGAAGTGAATGCGAGGATGACAGCATGTCATTGGCCGCATCTGACGCAGAGGAGTTGTCGGGCTCTTCCCATGACCCCGCCCCCTTGCCGTCTGCGCAATCCAGCGCCGCCAGCGCCGGTATGGACGCCGAACTGTTCCGCGTCCTATCTAAAGCTGTTGAGGAGCTGGATCTTCAATGGTCTCCTCCCGAGGAGCCCTCTAGGAGCCGGTTGGACGAATGGTTTCTGCCGGGGCGCCGCCAGGCCCCTCGTCAGCGAGCTTCACCATTCTTCCCCGAAGTCCACGACGAAATCTCTAAGTCCTGGCGTGCTCCATACTCCGCCCGCCTTCATACTTCCTCTTCTGCTGCCCTCACCACGGTCGATGGCGCTGAGGAAAAGGGCTACGAGAAGCTGCCCCCGCTGGACGAGTCAGTTGCTGCGCACCTTTGCCAGCCCACCGCTATCGGTTGGAAGGCGAGGGCGTCACACCCGTCTAAGCCTTGCAGGACGACCTCTACCCTCGCTGGACGAGCGTATTCGTCTGCTGGACAGGCAGCTTCAGCGCTTCACTCTATGGCGGTACTCCAGGTGTACCAAGCAAAGCTCCTCCGCGGTCTGGACGAGTTGAACCTGGACGATTCCCCGCTCAGAGAGATACGTAGCGCTACGGATTTGGCGTTACGCGCCACGAAGATGACGGCTCAGGCGATCGGGCGATCGATGGCCAGTTTAGTGGTGCTGGAGCGCCACTTGTGGCTTAACTTGACGGAGATCAAGGACGCGGATAAGGTCGCCTTCCTTGACTCCCCCATCTCGCCGACCGGCCTGTTCGGCCCAGCTGTCGAGGGTTTCGCGGAGCGCTTCACCGCGGCGCAGAAATCGTCCCAAGCTATGCGACATTTCCTGCCCAAACGCTCGAGCTCTGCAACGGCTCCTAGTCGCCCCAAGCCGGCGCCGACTCAGCAGCCTGCGAAAGCCACGCCCCCAGCTGCGCAACCAGCGCCTCAGACGGAGCTCCGTCCTCGGTCACGCCCAGCCAAGCGCTTTCCCTTCCCTAAGCGTCAGGGACCTCGGCCAAGAGTGGTGCTGGACCAGGCGCCGCCAGCGTCTTCCTGATCTCAACAGCAGGAAGAGGGAGGGGCCAAGTCTCGCAGCAGCCGGACCAGCCCCCAAAGTGCCTCTTTTAAGCCCTTCTACACTCCGTTCTGTTCCGAGTGTAAGGGAGCTCATGTTTGTAAAAAATGTAGCTGTAACTCACGGGCCCTTTATATCAGTGCCCTTACAGCAAACCGCTGTGATAGCGGGAAAAATAAAAAACAAACATTTTCAAGAAAAGAGCAAATTTCCTCTTCCAATGCTTTCAGACAGCATACAGCTGTGCGAACCATTGCAGCCCCTAGCGACACGATCCGCGGCATGGCAAGCCATCCCCGGAGTGTCAAAATGGGTTTTGGGTATAATAGAACGAGGCTATGTACTCCAGTTCGCTCGAAGACCTCCTCGCTTTCATGGTGTGATCACCACCTCAGTTCGCAGCAAAGACGCAGACGTCTTGCGATTGGAGGTAAAGAATCTGTTGGCCAAGGGCGCCGTGGAAACGGTCCCCCCAACACAGAGCGAGTCAGGTTTTTACAGCCGTTACTTCCTCGTTCCAAAGAAGGATGGCGGTCTACGCCCCATCCTCGACCTCAGACAGCTGAATCGCGCCCTCATGAGACGGCCGTTCAGAATGCTTACACTAAAACAGATCCTCTCGCAGATACGCAAAGGGGACTGGTTTTGTTCACTAGATCTGAAGGATGCATACTTCCACATTCAGATCGCCCCCCATCACAGGCAATTCTTGAGATTCGCCTTCGAGGGAGTGGCATATCAATATACAGTCCTTCCGTTCGGACTGTCGTTAGCCCCTCGCACGTTTACAAAGTGCATGGACGCAGCTCTTTCCCCTCTGAGACAGATGGGAATCCGCGTCCTGAACTATCTGGACGACTGGCTCATCCTAGCCCAGTCAGAAAGCGAGCTAACACACCACAGAGCCTTAATCCTCAGCCACTTAGAGTGCCTAGGACTCAAGGTCAATTTTGCCAAGAGCGTGCTGTCTCCCAGCCAACGCATTGCGTTCCTGGGAGCAGTTTTCGACTCATGTCAAATGAAGGCAGCAGTTGCGCCGCAGAGAGCCCAAGCCATTCGCAGGCTCGCGGCTTCCTTCAAAATAGGAGCCCTTCGCCCTCTCAAGGTTTTTCAGAAGATGCTCGGCCTTATGGCCTCAGCATCTCCAGTACTTCAGTTGGGTCTGCTTCAGATGCGCCCCCTGCAGTTCTGGTTGAAACCAAAGGTTCCTCCTCAAGCGTGGCGTTTGGGACGCCAGCGCATCAAGGTAAATCGGGCCTGTATAGCAGCCCTGGCTCCTTGGAGGTGCGCTCAATGGATGGAACAGGGCGTTCCCCTGGACTTGGTGGTCAGAAGGAAAGCGGTCTCGACAGACGCCTCCAACTTAGGTTGGGGGGCGCTGTGCGACGGCCAGCCTGCTTTCGGCCTATGGTCGAAAGCGGAGAGTCGCCTTCACATCAACTGCTTGGAAATGCTAGCAGTGTGTTTAGGCCTTCACACCCTTCTACCTGCGCTGAAGGGTCACCATGTCTTAGTCTGTTCGGACAGCATGACAGTGGTGTCCTTCATAAATCACCAAGGGGGCCTCTCGTCGAGACGTCTATTTACGATGGTAGAACGTCTCCTGAAATGGGCTCAGCTGCACTTCCGCTCTCTAAGAGCGACGCATGTGCCAGGCAAACTGAACCAGGGAGCAGACATGTTGTCTCGGAGCAACGTCTCCTCAGACGAATGGACGCTTCACCCTCACACGGTTCAGCAAATATGGGCTGTCTTTGGCAGGGCGCGAGTAGATCTTTTCGCCTCAAAAGACAATCATCACTGCCCAATTTATTTTTCGAAGGAACAGGACGCATTGACCCAAGAATGGCCCAATCTCCTGTTATACGCATTCCCTCCTATCGCTCTGCTGCCACAGGTCATCAGGCGAGTGCGGGAACAGAAACTCAAAGTCCTGTTAGTGGCTCCATTCTGGCAGAACCAGCATTGGTTTCCAGATCTTCCCAGGCTGCTCTCAAAAGCACCATGGCCCGTGCCACTGAGACGAGATCTCTTAACACAGGCGAACAGAACGATTTGGCACCCCCAACCGGAATTGTGGGCGCTGCACGTTTGGGCTCTAGACGGGAGCCTTTAAGTCTCCCTGAGTCGGTTTTGAGTACTATTTCACAAGCTAGAGCACCCTCTACGAGGCGGCTCTACGATCTCAAGTGGTCTGTCTTTTCCGCCTGGTGTTCCACCCGCGGTACGGACCCAATTTTATGTGACATATCTGTGATATTGTCCTTCTTGCAAGAGCTGTTGGATAAGGGGAGATCCCCCTCCACGCTCAAGGTCTATGTTGCAGCTATAGCGGTATTCCATGACCTTGTAAACGGTCAATCTGTGGGAAGAAACGACTTGGTCGTTCGTTTCTTAAAGGGGTCAAGGCGGATTAATCCCCCTCGCCCCATCACGGTTCCGTCTTGGGACTTACCCACAGTGTTGAGGGCCCTGAAGGGCCCTCCCTTCGAACCGCTTCAGTCCATAGGCCTTCGCCCCCTGACGTTGAAGACTGCCCTGCTATTGGCATTAGCATCAGTCAAACGCATGGGTGATTTACAGGCGCTCTCTGTGAGCCCCGTTTGCTTGGAATTCGGGCCAAATGACTCTAAGGTCATCCTGAAGCCAAAGCATGGGTATGTTCCCAAAAGTCTCTCTACACCCTTTAGAGACCAGATTATTTCCCTTTTGGCTCTTCCTCCTACGGAGCAAGACCAGGGATTTAACCCTCTCTGCCCTGTCAGGGCTCTGAGATGTTATATAGAGCGTTCTGCCCCTTTTAGGCAGTCAGAACAGCTGTTTGTATGTTTTGGTGGCCGCACCAAGGGGTGTTCGGTCACAAAACAGAGATTATCCAAATGGATTGTGGAAGCCATCTCGCTGGCTTACTCCTCTTTGGGCCTACAATGTCCCATGGGAGTAAGGGCCCATTCAACGAGGGGCATCGCCTCGTCTTGGGCGTGGTCTAGCGGGGTTTCCATTGCAGAGATTTGTGCGGCGGCAGGCTGGGCCTCACCGTCCACATTTGCTAGATTTTATAACTTGGACGTTCCAGTCTTACAGACTCGGGTCCTTTCCACATAGTGGTATGTGTTACCAGTATGTTATATGTAGTGCGTCTTGGCCTCTGTGGAGCTCCAAGTGTACTTATTCCTTGGAACGGATGTTTATCAGGCTATCTGATCGAACAAATTGGCCCTTATTAGCCCTTTAGTGCTAGGGTCATGTTAGTCGTTCCTCTACCTTAAGCACGGCGGGATTGTACTGGTTCCCCATAGCGTCTTTACAGACGCAGTACGAGTGAAAGTATCGAAAGGGAACGTACTCGGTTACTTTCGTAACCTCGGTTCCCTGAGATACGGGAACGAGTACTGCGTTGCTGGCCGTGCTAGGTAGCTGCACGACTCAGTCGTCGCTTCAGTCGAAGTACCTGAGTTCCCTATGGCGAAATGCTCGCTTATATAGCCAGATGCTCCGCCCCTTTTGGCGCGATCGGGCGCGAATCATCGCCATAGGTTTGTGCATCTCCGCTGCCGAGCCATTGGTTCGTTTCTTTAACACTGCACGAACCAATGGCCGTGCAGTTACACTGCGTTATTGAAATGCTTCAGTCTCAGGAGAAAAGGAGCTTTTTCCATAGCGTCTTTACAGACGCAGTACTCGTTCCCGTATCTCAGGGAACCGAGGTTACGAAAGTAACCGAGTACGTTTTCTGACATTTCAGGCTCTAACTTCAAAAATCATGCAAAACACTTCTAACACCTTCAGATATGTTTCTCTGTGTTGCAAAATAGGTTTTATTCATGCACAGACTGCAATTTTAATTTTATACCGAGTTTCAGCTTGCATTGCCTGAACCAAGTTTGTTCTGCGCTGAAAGGCTGTTTTCTGACATTTCAGGCTCTAACTTCAAAAATCATGCAAAACACTTCTAACACCTTCAGATATGTTTCTCTGTGTTGCAAAATAGGTTTTATTCATGCACAGACTGCAATTTTAATTTTGGGCCGAGTTTCAGCTTGCATTGCCTGAACCAAGTTTGTTATGTGCTGAAACGCCGTTTTCTGACATTTCAGGCTCTAACTTCAAAAATCATGCAAAACACTTCTAACACCTTCAGATATGTTTCTCTGTGTTGCAAAATAGGTTTTATTCATGCACAGACTGCAAGTTTTATTTTGGACCGAGTTTCAGCTTGCATTGCCAGAACCAAGTTTGTTATGTGCTGAAACGCCTTTTTCTGACATTTCAGGCTCTAACTTCAAAAATCATGCAAAACACTTCTAACACCTTCAGATATGTTTCTCTGTGTTGCAAAATAGGTTTTATTCATGCACAGACTGCAATTTTGATTTTGGACCGAGTTTCAGCTTGCATTGCCAGAACCAAGTTTGTTAAGTGCTGAAACGCTGTTTTCTGACATTTCAGGCTCTAACTTCAAAAATCATGCAAAACACTTCTAACACCTTCAGATATGTTTCTCTGTGTTGCAAAATAGGTTTTATTCATGCACAGACTGCAATTTTAATTTTGGGCCGAGTTTCAGCTTGCATTGCCTGAACCAAGTTTGTTATGTGCTGAAACGGCGTTTTCTGACATTTCAGGCTCTAACTTCAAAAATCATGCAAAACACTTCTAACACCTTCAGATATGTTTCTCTGTGTTGCAAAATAGGTTTTATTCATGCACAGACTGCAATTTTAATTTTGGGCCGAGTTTCAGCTTGCATTGCCTGAACCAAGTTTGTTATGTGCTGAAACGCCGTTTTCTGGCATTTCAGGCTCTAACTTCAAAAATCATGCAAAACACTTCTAACACCTTCAGATATGTTTCTCTGTGTTGCAAAATAGGTTTTATTCATGCACAGACTGCAATTTTAATTTTGGGCCGAGTTTCAGCTTGCATTGCCAGAACCAAGTTTGTTATGTGCTGAAACGCTGTTTTCTGACATTTCAGGCTCTAACTTCAAAAATCATGCAAAACACTTCTAACACCTTCAGATATGTTTCTCTGTGTTGCAAAATAGGTTTTATTCATGCACAGACTGCAATTTTAATTTTTGGCCGAGTTTCAGCTTGCATTGCCTGAACCAAGTTTGTTATGTGCTGAAACGCCGTTTTCTGACATTTCAGGCTCTAACTTCAAAAATCATGCAAAACACTTCTAACACCTTCAGATATGCTTCTCTGTGTTGCAAAATAGGTTTTATTCATGCACAGACTGCAATTTTAATTTTGGACCGAGTTTCAGCTTGCATTGCCAGAACCAAGTTTGTTAAGTGCTGAAACGCTGTTTTCTGACATTTCAGGCTCTAACTTCAAAAATCATGCAAAACACTTCTAACACCTTCAGATATGTTTCTCTGTGTTGCAAAATAGGTTTTATTCATGCACAGACTGCAATTTTAATTTTATACCGAGTTTCAGCTTGCATTGCCTGAACCAAGTTTGTTCTGCGCTGAAAGGCTGTTTTCTGACATTTCAGGCTCTAACTTCAAAAATCATGCAAAACACTTCTAACACCTTCAGATATGTTTCTCTGTGTTGCAAAATAGGTTTTATTCATGCACAGACTGCAAGTTTTATTTTGGACCGAGTTTCAGCTTGCATTGCCAGAACCAAGTTTGTTATGTGCTGAAACGCCTTTTTCTGACATTTCAGGCTCTAACTTCAAAAATCATGCAAAACACTTCTAACACCTTCAGATATGTTTCTCTGTGTTGCAAAATAGGTTTTATTCATGCACAGACTGCAATTTTGATTTTGGACCGAGTTTCAGCTTGCATTGCCAGAACCAAGTTTGTTAAGTGCTGAAACGCTGTTTTCTGACATTTCAGGCTCTAACTTCAAAAATCATGCAAAACACTTCTAACACCTTCAGATATGTTTCTCTGTGTTGCAAAATAGGTTTTATTCATGCACAGACTGCAATTTTAATTTTGGGCCGAGTTTCAGCTTGCATTGCCTGAACCAAGTTTGTTATGTGCTGAAACGGCGTTTTCTGACATTTCAGGCTCTAACTTCAAAAATCATGCAAAACACTTCTAACACCTTCAGATATGTTTCTCTGTGTTGCAAAATAGGTTTTATTCATGCACAGACTGCAATTTTAATTTTGGGCCGAGTTTCAGCTTGCATTGCCTGAACCAAGTTTGTTATGTGCTGAAACGCCGTTTTCTGGCATTTCAGGCTCTAACTTCAAAAATCATGCAAAACACTTCTAACACCTTCAGATATGTTTCTCTGTGTTGCAAAATAGGTTTTATTCATGCACAGACTGCAATTTTAATTTTGGGCCGAGTTTCAGCTTGCATTGCCAGAACCAAGTTTGTTATGTGCTGAAACGCTGTTTTCTGACATTTCAGGCTCTAACTTCAAAAATCATGCAAAACACTTCTAACACCTTCAGATATGTTTCTCTGTGTTGCAAAATAGGTTTTATTCATGCACAGACTGCAATTTTAATTTTTGGCCGAGTTTCAGCTTGCATTGCCTGAACCAAGTTTGTTATGTGCTGAAACGCCGTTTTCTGACATTTCAGGCTCTAACTTCAAAAATCATGCAAAACACTTCTAACACCTTCAGATATGCTTCTCTGTGTTGCAAAATAGGTTTTATTCATGCACAGACTGCAATTTTAATTTTGGACCGAGTTTCAGCTTGCATTGCCAGAACCAAGTTTGTTAAGTGCTGAAACGCTGTTTTCTGACATTTCAGGCTCTAACTTCAAAAATCATGCAAAACACTTCTAACACCTTCAGATATGTTTCTCTGTGTTGCAAAATAGGTTTTATTCATGCACAGACTGCAATTTTAATTTTATACCGAGTTTCAGCTTGCATTGCCTGAACCAAGTTTGTTCTGCGCTGAAAGGCTGTTTTCTGACATTTCAGGCTCTAACTTCAAAAATCATGCAAAACACTTCTAACACCTTCAGATATGTTTCTCTGTGTTGCAAAATAGGTTTTATTCATGCACAGACTGCAAGTTTTATTTTGGACCGAGTTTCAGCTTGCATTGCCAGAACCAAGTTTGTTATGTGCTGAAACGCCTTTTTCTGACATTTCAGGCTCTAACTTCAAAAATCATGCAAAACACTTCTAACACCTTCAGATATGTTTCTCTGTGTTGCAAAATAGGTTTTATTCATGCACAGACTGCAATTTTGATTTTGGACCGAGTTTCAGCTTGCATTGCCAGAACCAAGTTTGTTAAGTGCTGAAACGCTGTTTTCTGACATTTCAGGCTCTAACTTCAAAAATCATGCAAAACACTTCTAACACCTTCAGATATGTTTCTCTGTGTTGCAAAATAGGTTTTATTCATGCACAGACTGCAATTTTAATTTTGGGCCGAGTTTCAGCTTGCATTGCCTGAACCAAGTTTGTTATGTGCTGAAACGGCGTTTTCTGACATTTCAGGCTCTAACTTCAAAAATCATGCAAAACACTTCTAACACCTTCAGATATGTTTCTCTGTGTTGCAAAATAGGTTTTATTCATGCACAGACTGCAATTTTAATTTTGGGCCGAGTTTCAGCTTGCATTGCCTGAACCAAGTTTGTTATGTGCTGAAACGCCGTTTTCTGGCATTTCAGGCTCTAACTTCAAAAATCATGCAAAACACTTCTAACACCTTCAGATATGTTTCTCTGTGTTGCAAAATAGGTTTTATTCATGCACAGACTGCAATTTTAATTTTGGGCCGAGTTTCAGCTTGCATTGCCAGAACCAAGTTTGTTATGTGCTGAAACGCTGTTTTCTGACATTTCAGGCTCTAACTTCAAAAATCATGCAAAACACTTCTAACACCTTCAGATATGTTTCTCTGTGTTGCAAAATAGGTTTTATTCATGCACAGACTGCAATTTTAATTTTTGGCCGAGTTTCAGCTTGCATTGCCTGAACCAAGTTTGTTATGTGCTGAAACGCCGTTTTCTGACATTTCAGGCTCTAACTTCAAAAATCATGCAAAACACTTCTAACACCTTCAGATATGCTTCTCTGTGTTGCAAAATAGGTTTTATTCATGCACAGACTGCAATTTTTATTTTGGACCGAGTTTCAGCTTGCATTGCCAGAACCAAGTTTGTTATGTGCTGAAACGCCATTTTCTGACATTTCAGGCTCTAACTTCAAAAATCATGCAAAACACTTCTAACACCTTCAGATATGTTTCTCTGTGTTGCAAAATAGGTTTTATTCATGCACAGACTGCAATTTTAATTTTGGACCGAGTTTCAGCTTGCATTGCCAGAACCAAGTTTGTTAAGTGCTGAAACGCTGTTTTCTGACATTTCAGGCTCTAACTTCAAAAATCATGCAAAACACTTCTAACACCTTCAGATATGTTTCTCTGTGTTGCAAAATAGGTTTTATTCATGCACAGACTGCAATTTTAATTTTAGACCGAGTTTCAGCTTGCATTGTCTGAACCAAGTTTGTTATGTGCTGAAACGCCTTTTTCTGAAATTTCAGGCTCTAACTTCAAAAATCATGCAAAACACTTCTAACACCTTCAGATATGTTTCTCTGTGTTGCAAAATAGGTTTTATTCATGCACAGACTGCAATTTTAATTTTGGACCGAGTTTCAGCTTGCATTGCCAGAACCAAGTTTGTTATGTGCTGAAAAGCCTTTTTCTGACATTTCAGGCTCTAACTTCAAAAATCATGCAAAACACTTCTAACACCTTCAGATATGTTTCTCTGTGTTGCAAAATAGGTTTTATTCATGCACAGACTGCAATTTTAATTTTGGACCGAGTTTCAGCTTGCATTGCCAGAACCAAGTTTGTTAAGTGCTGAAACGCTGTTTTCTGACATTTCAGGCTCTAACTTCAAAAATCATGCAAAACACTTCTAACACCTTCAGATATGTTTCTCTGTGTTGCAAAATAGGTTTTATTCATGCACAGACTGCAATTTTAATTTTATACCGAGTTTCAGCTTGCATTGCCTGAACCAAGTTTGTTCTGCGCTGAAAGGCTGTTTTCTGACATTTCAGGCTCTAACTTCAAAAATCATGCAAAACACTTCTAACACCTTCAGATATGTTTCTCTGTGTTGCAAAATAGGTTTTATTCATGCACAGACTGCAATTTTAATTTTGGGCCGAGTTTCAGCTTGCATTGCCTGAACCAAGTTTGTTATGTGCTGAAACGCCGTTTTCTGACATTTCAGGCTCTAACTTCAAAAATCATGCAAAACACTTCTAACACCTTCAGATATGTTTCTCTGTGTTGCAAAATAGGTTTTATTCATGCACAGACTGCAAGTTTTATTTTGGACCGAGTTTCAGCTTGCATTGCCAGAACCAAGTTTGTTATGTGCTGAAACGCCTTTTTCTGACATTTCAGGCTCTAACTTCAAAAATCATGCAAAACACTTCTAACACCTTCAGATATGTTTCTCTGTGTTGCAAAATAGATTTTATTCATGCACAGACTGCAATTTTAATTTTGGGCCGAGTTTCAGCTTGCATTGCCTGAACCAAGTTTGTTATGTGCTGAAACGCCGTTTTCTGACATTTCAGGCTCTAACTTCAAAAATCATGCAAAACACTTCTAACACCTTCAGATATGTTTCTCTGTGTTGCAAAATAGGTTTTATTCATGCACAGACTGCAATTTTAATTTTGGGCCGAGTTTCAGCTTGCATTGCGTGAACCAAGTTTGTTATGTGCTGAAACGCCGTTTTCTGGCATTTCAGGCTCTAACTTCAAAAATCATGCAAAACACTTCTAACACCTTCAGATATGTTTCTCTGTGTTGCAAAATAGGTTTTATTCATGCACAGACTGCAATTTTAATTTTGGGCCGAGTTTCAGCTTGCATTGCCAGAACCAAGTTTGTTATGTGCTGAAACGCTGTTTTCTGACATTTCAGGCTCTAACTTCAAAAATCATGCAAAACACTTCTAACAGCTTCAGATATGTTTCTCTGTGTTGCAAAATAGGTTTTATTCATGCACAGACTGCAATTTTAATTTTTGGCCGAGTTTCAGCTTGCATTGCCTGAACCAAGTTTGTTATGTGCTGAAACGCCGTTTTCTGACATTTCAGGCTCTAACTTCAAAAATCATGCAAAACACTTCTAACACCTTCAGATATGCTTCTCTGTGTTGCAAAATAGGTTTTATTCATGCACAGACTGCAATTTTAATTTTAGACCGAGTTTCAGCTTGCATTGTCTGAACCAAGTTTGTTATGTGCTGAAACGCCTTTTTCTAAAATTTCAGGCTCTAACTTCAAAAATCATGCAAAACACTTCTAACACCTTCAGATATGTTTCTCTGTGTTGCAAAATAGGTTTTATTCATGCACAGACTGCAATTTTAATTTTGGACCGAGTTTCAGCTTGCATTGCCAGAACCAAGTTTGTTATGTGCTGAAAAGCCTTTTTCTGACATTTCAGGCTCTAACTTCAAAAATCATGCAAAACACTTCTAACACCTTCAGATATGTTTCTCTGTGTTGCAAAATAGGTTTTATTCATGCACAGACTGCAATTTTAATTTTGGACCGAGTTTCAGCTTGCACTGCCAGAACCAAGTTTGTTAAGTGCTAAAACGCTGTTTTCTGACATTTCAGGCTCTAACTTCAAAAATCATGCAAAACACTTCTAACACCTTCAGATATGTTTCTCTGTGTTGCAAAATAGGTTTTATTCATGCACAGACTGCAATTTTAATTTTAGACCGAGTTTCAGCTTGCATTGCCAGAACCAAGTTTGTTAAGTGCTGAAACGCTGTTTTCTGACATTTCAGGCTCTAACTTCAAAAATCATGCAAAACACTTCTAACACCTTCAGATATGTTTCTCTGTGCTGCAAAATAGGTTTTATTCATGCACAGACTGCAATTTTAATTTTGGGCCGAGTTTCAGCTTGCATTACCAGAACCAAGTTTGTTATGTGCTGAAACGCTGTTTTCTGACATTTCAGGCTCTAACTTCAAAAATCATGCAAAACACTTCTAACACCTTCAGATATGTTTCTCTGTGTTGCAAAATAGGTTTTATTCATGCACAGACTGCAATTTTAATTTTTGGCCGAGTTTCAGCTTGCATTGCCTGAACCGAGTTTGTTATGTGCTGAAACGCCGTTTTCTGACATTTCAGGCTCTAACTTCAAAAATCATGCAAAACACTTCTAACACCTTCAGATATGTTTCTCTGTGTTGCAAAATAGGTTTTATTCATGCACAGACTGCAATTTTAATTTTTGGCCGAGTTTCAGCTTGCATTGCCAGAACCAAGTTTGTTATGTGCTAAAATGCCTTTTTCTGACATTTCAGGCTCTAACTTCAAAAATCATGCAAAACACTTCTAACACCTTCAGATATGTTTCTCTGTGTTGCAAAATAGGTTTTATTCATGCACAGACTGCAATTTTAATTTTGGACCGAGTTTCAGCTTGCATTGCCAGAACCAAGTTTGTTATGTGCTGAAAAGCCTTTTTCTGACATTTCAGGCTCTAACTTCAAAAATCATGCAAAACACTTCTAACACCTTCAGATATGTTTCTCTGTGTTGCAAAATAGGTTTTATTCATGCACAGACTGCAATTTTAATTTTGGGCCGAGTTTCACCTTGCATTGCCTGAACCAAGTTTGTTATGTGCTGAAACGCCGTTTTCTGACATTTCAGGCTCTAACTTCAAAAATCATGCAAAACACTTCTAACACCTTCAGATATGTTTCTCTGTGCTGCAAAATAGGTTTTATTCATGCACAGACTGCAATTTTAATTTTTGGCCGAGTTTCAGCTTGCATTGCCTGAACCAAGTTTGTTATGTGCTGAAACGCCGTTTTCTGACATTTCAGGCTCTAACTTCAAAAATCATGCAAAACACTTCTAACACCTTCAGATATGCTTCTCTGTGTTGCAAAATAGGTTTTATTCATGCACAGACTGCAATTTTTATTTTGGACCGAGTTTCAGCTTGCATTGCCAGAACCAAGTTTGTTATGTGCTGAAACGCCATTTTCTGACATTTCAGGCTCTAACTTCAAAAATCATGCAAAACACTTCTAACACCTTCAGATATGTTTCTCTGTGTTGCAAAATAGGTTTTATTCATGCACAGACTGCAATTTTAATTTTGGACCGAGTTTCAGCTTGCATTGCCAGAACCAAGTTTGTTAAGTGCTGAAACGCTGTTTTCTGACATTTCAGGCTCTAACTTCAAAAATCATGCAAAACACTTCTAACACCTTCAGATATGTTTCTCTGTGTTGCAAAATAGGTTTTATTCATGCACAGACTGCAATTTTAATTTTAGACCGAGTTTCAGCTTGCATTGTCTGAACCAAGTTTGTTATGTGCTGAAACGCCTTTTTCTGAAATTTCAGGCTCTAACTTCAAAAATCATGCAAAACACTTCTAACACCTTCAGATATGTTTCTCTGTGTTGCAAAATAGGTTTTATTCATGCACAGACTGCAATTTTAATTTTGGACCGAGTTTCAGCTTGCATTGCCAGAACCAAGTTTGTTATGTGCTGAAAAGCCTTTTTCTGACATTTCAGGCTCTAACTTCAAAAATCATGCAAAACACTTCTAACACCTTCAGATATGTTTCTCTGTGTTGCAAAATAGGTTTTATTCATGCACAGACTGCAATTTTAATTTTGGACCGAGTTTCAGCTTGCATTGCCAGAACCAAGTTTGTTAAGTGCTGAAACGCTGTTTTCTGACATTTCAGGCTCTAACTTCAAAAATCATGCAAAACACTTCTAACACCTTCAGATATGTTTCTCTGTGTTGCAAAATAGGTTTTATTCATGCACAGACTGCAATTTTAATTTTATACCGAGTTTCAGCTTGCATTGCCTGAACCAAGTTTGTTCTGCGCTGAAAGGCTGTTTTCTGACATTTCAGGCTCTAACTTCAAAAATCATGCAAAACACTTCTAACACCTTCAGATATGTTTCTCTGTGTTGCAAAATAGGTTTTATTCATGCACAGACTGCAATTTTAATTTTGGGCCGAGTTTCAGCTTGCATTGCCTGAACCAAGTTTGTTATGTGCTGAAACGCCGTTTTCTGACATTTCAGGCTCTAACTTCAAAAATCATGCAAAACACTTCTAACACCTTCAGATATGTTTCTCTGTGTTGCAAAATAGGTTTTATTCATGCACAGACTGCAAGTTTTATTTTGGACCGAGTTTCAGCTTGCATTGCCAGAACCAAGTTTGTTATGTGCTGAAACGCCTTTTTCTGACATTTCAGGCTCTAACTTCAAAAATCATGCAAAACACTTCTAACACCTTCAGATATGTTTCTCTGTGTTGCAAAATAGATTTTATTCATGCACAGACTGCAATTTTGATTTTGGACCGAGTTTCAGCTTGCATTGCCAGAACCAAGTTTGTTAAGTGCTGAAACGCTGTTTTCTGACATTTCAGGCTCTAACTTCAAAAATCATGCAAAACACTTCTAACACCTTCAGATATGTTTCTCTGTGTTGCAAAATAGGTTTTATTCATGCACAGACTGCAATTTTAATTTTGGGCCGAGTTTCAGCTTGCATTGCCTGAACCAAGTTTGTTATGTGCTGAAACGCCGTTTTCTGACATTTCAGGCTCTAACTTCAAAAATCATGCAAAACACTTCTAACACCTTCAGATATGTTTCTCTGTGTTGCAAAATAGGTTTTATTCATGCACAGACTGCAATTTTAATTTTGGGCCGAGTTTCAGCTTGCATTGCGTGAACCAAGTTTGTTATGTGCTGAAACGCCGTTTTCTGGCATTTCAGGCTCTAACTTCAAAAATCATGCAAAACACTTCTAACACCTTCAGATATGTTTCTCTGTGTTGCAAAATAGGTTTTATTCATGCACAGACTGCAATTTTAATTTTGGGCCGAGTTTCAGCTTGCATTGCCAGAACCAAGTTTGTTATGTGCTGAAACGCTGTTTTCTGACATTTCAGGCTCTAACTTCAAAAATCATGCAAAACACTTCTAACAGCTTCAGATATGTTTCTCTGTGTTGCAAAATAGGTTTTATTCATGCACAGACTGCAATTTTAATTTTTGGCCGAGTTTCAGCTTGCATTGCCTGAACCAAGTTTGTTATGTGCTGAAACGCCGTTTTCTGACATTTCAGGCTCTAACTTCAAAAATCATGCAAAACACTTCTAACACCTTCAGATATGCTTCTCTGTGTTGCAAAATAGGTTTTATTCATGCACAGACTGCAATTTTAATTTTAGACCGAGTTTCAGCTTGCATTGTCTGAACCAAGTTTGTTATGTGCTGAAACGCCTTTTTCTAAAATTTCAGGCTCTAACTTCAAAAATCATGCAAAACACTTCTAACACCTTCAGATATGTTTCTCTGTGTTGCAAAATAGGTTTTATTCATGCACAGACTGCAATTTTAATTTTGGACCGAGTTTCAGCTTGCATTGCCAGAACCAAGTTTGTTATGTGCTGAAAAGCCTTTTTCTGACATTTCAGGCTCTAACTTCAAAAATCATGCAAAACACTTCTAACACCTTCAGATATGTTTCTCTGTGTTGCAAAATAGGTTTTATTCATGCACAGACTGCAATTTTAATTTTGGACCGAGTTTCAGCTTGCACTGCCAGAACCAAGTTTGTTAAGTGCTAAAACGCTGTTTTCTGACATTTCAGGCTCTAACTTCAAAAATCATGCAAAACACTTCTAACACCTTCAGATATGTTTCTCTGTGTTGCAAAATAGGTTTTATTCATGCACAGACTGCAATTTTAATTTTAGACCGAGTTTCAGCTTGCATTGCCAGAACCAAGTTTGTTAAGTGCTGAAACGCTGTTTTCTGACATTTCAGGCTCTAACTTCAAAAATCATGCAAAACACTTCTAACACCTTCAGATATGTTTCTCTGTGCTGCAAAATAGGTTTTATTCATGCACAGACTGCAATTTTAATTTTGGGCCGAGTTTCAGCTTGCATTACCAGAACCAAGTTTGTTATGTGCTGAAACGCTGTTTTCTGACATTTCAGGCTCTAACTTCAAAAATCATGCAAAACACTTCTAACACCTTCAGATATGTTTCTCTGTGTTGCAAAATAGGTTTTATTCATGCACAGACTGCAATTTTAATTTTTGGCCGAGTTTCAGCTTGCATTGCCTGAACCGAGTTTGTTATGTGCTGAAACGCCGTTTTCTGACATTTCAGGCTCTAACTTCAAAAATCATGCAAAACACTTCTAACACCTTCAGATATGTTTCTCTGTGTTGCAAAATAGGTTTTATTCATGCACAGACTGCAATTTTAATTTTTGGCCGAGTTTCAGCTTGCATTGCCAGAACCAAGTTTGTTATGTGCTAAAATGCCTTTTTCTGACATTTCAGGCTCTAACTTCAAAAATCATGCAAAACACTTCTAACACCTTCAGATATGTTTCTCTGTGTTGCAAAATAGGTTTTATTCATGCACAGACTGCAATTTTAATTTTGGACCGAGTTTCAGCTTGCATTGCCAGAACCAAGTTTGTTATGTGCTGAAAAGCCTTTTTCTGACATTTCAGGCTCTAACTTCAAAAATCATGCAAAACACTTCTAACACCTTCAGATATGTTTCTCTGTGTTGCAAAATAGGTTTTATTCATGCACAGACTGCAATTTTAATTTTGGGCCGAGTTTCACCTTGCATTGCCTGAACCAAGTTTGTTATGTGCTGAAACGCCGTTTTCTGACATTTCAGGCTCTAACTTCAAAAATCATGCAAAACACTTCTAACACCTTCAGATATGTTTCTCTGTGCTGCAAAATAGGTTTTATTCATGCACAGACTGCAATTTTAATTTTTGGCCGAGTTTCAGCTTGCATTGCCTGAACCAAGTTTGTTATGTGCTGAAACGCCGTTTTCTGACATTTCAGGCTCTAACTTCAAAAATCATGCAAAACACTTCTAACACCTTCAGATATGCTTCTCTGTGTTGCAAAATAGGTTTTATTCATGCACAGACTGCAATTTTTATTTTGGACCGAGTTTCAGCTTGCATTGCCAGAACCAAGTTTGTTATGTGCTGAAACGCCATTTTCTGACATTTCAGGCTCTAACTTCAAAAATCATGCAAAACACTTCTAACACCTTCAGATATGTTTCTCTGTGTTGCAAAATAGGTTTTATTCATGCACAGACTGCAATTTTAATTTTGGACCGAGTTTCAGCTTGCATTGCCAGAACCAAGTTTGTTAAGTGCTGAAACGCTGTTTTCTGACATTTCAGGCTCTAACTTCAAAAATCATGCAAAACACTTCTAACACCTTCAGATATGTTTCTCTGTGTTGCAAAATAGGTTTTATTCATGCACAGACTGCAATTTTAATTTTAGACCGAGTTTCAGCTTGCATTGTCTGAACCAAGTTTGTTATGTGCTGAAACGCCTTTTTCTGAAATTTCAGGCTCTAACTTCAAAAATCATGCAAAACACTTCTAACACCTTCAGATATGTTTCTCTGTGTTGCAAAATAGGTTTTATTCATGCACAGACTGCAATTTTAATTTTGGACCGAGTTTCAGCTTGCATTGCCAGAACCAAGTTTGTTATGTGCTGAAAAGCCTTTTTCTGACATTTCAGGCTCTAACTTCAAAAATCATGCAAAACACTTCTAACACCTTCAGATATGTTTCTCTGTGTTGCAAAATAGGTTTTATTCATGCACAGACTGCAATTTTAATTTTGGACCGAGTTTCAGCTTGCATTGCCAGAACCAAGTTTGTTAAGTGCTGAAACGCTGTTTTCTGACATTTCAGGCTCTAACTTCAAAAATCATGCAAAACACTTCTAACACCTTCAGATATGTTTCTCTGTGTTGCAAAATAGGTTTTATTCATGCACAGACTGCAATTTTAATTTTATACCGAGTTTCAGCTTGCATTGCCTGAACCAAGTTTGTTCTGCGCTGAAAGGCTGTTTTCTGACATTTCAGGCTCTAACTTCAAAAATCATGCAAAACACTTCTAACACCTTCAGATATGTTTCTCTGTGTTGCAAAATAGGTTTTATTCATGCACAGACTGCAATTTTAATTTTGGGCCGAGTTTCAGCTTGCATTGCCTGAACCAAGTTTGTTATGTGCTGAAACGCCGTTTTCTGACATTTCAGGCTCTAACTTCAAAAATCATGCAAAACACTTCTAACACCTTCAGATATGTTTCTCTGTGTTGCAAAATAGGTTTTATTCATGCACAGACTGCAAGTTTTATTTTGGACCGAGTTTCAGCTTGCATTGCCAGAACCAAGTTTGTTATGTGCTGAAACGCCTTTTTCTGACATTTCAGGCTCTAACTTCAAAAATCATGCAAAACACTTCTAACACCTTCAGATATGTTTCTCTGTGTTGCAAAATAGATTTTATTCATGCACAGACTGCAATTTTGATTTTGGACCGAGTTTCAGCTTGCATTGCCAGAACCAAGTTTGTTAAGTGCTGAAACGCTGTTTTCTGACATTTCAGGCTCTAACTTCAAAAATCATGCAAAACACTTCTAACACCTTCAGATATGTTTCTCTGTGTTGCAAAATAGGTTTTATTCATGCACAGACTGCAATTTTAATTTTGGGCCGAGTTTCAGCTTGCATTGCCTGAACCAAGTTTGTTATGTGCTGAAACGCCGTTTTCTGACATTTCAGGCTCTAACTTCAAAAATCATGCAAAACACTTCTAACACCTTCAGATATGTTTCTCTGTGTTGCAAAATAGGTTTTATTCATGCACAGACTGCAATTTTAATTTTGGGCCGAGTTTCAGCTTGCATTGCGTGAACCAAGTTTGTTATGTGCTGAAACGCCGTTTTCTGGCATTTCAGGCTCTAACTTCAAAAATCATGCAAAACACTTCTAACACCTTCAGATATGTTTCTCTGTGTTGCAAAATAGGTTTTATTCATGCACAGACTGCAATTTTAATTTTGGGCCGAGTTTCAGCTTGCATTGCCAGAACCAAGTTTGTTATGTGCTGAAACGCTGTTTTCTGACATTTCAGGCTCTAACTTCAAAAATCATGCAAAACACTTCTAACAGCTTCAGATATGTTTCTCTGTGTTGCAAAATAGGTTTTATTCATGCACAGACTGCAATTTTAATTTTTGGCCGAGTTTCAGCTTGCATTGCCTGAACCAAGTTTGTTATGTGCTGAAACGCCGTTTTCTGACATTTCAGGCTCTAACTTCAAAAATCATGCAAAACACTTCTAACACCTTCAGATATGCTTCTCTGTGTTGCAAAATAGGTTTTATTCATGCACAGACTGCAATTTTAATTTTAGACCGAGTTTCAGCTTGCATTGTCTGAACCAAGTTTGTTATGTGCTGAAACGCCTTTTTCTAAAATTTCAGGCTCTAACTTCAAAAATCATGCAAAACACTTCTAACACCTTCAGATATGTTTCTCTGTGTTGCAAAATAGGTTTTATTCATGCACAGACTGCAATTTTAATTTTGGACCGAGTTTCAGCTTGCATTGCCAGAACCAAGTTTGTTATGTGCTGAAAAGCCTTTTTCTGACATTTCAGGCTCTAACTTCAAAAATCATGCAAAACACTTCTAACACCTTCAGATATGTTTCTCTGTGTTGCAAAATAGGTTTTATTCATGCACAGACTGCAATTTTAATTTTGGACCGAGTTTCAGCTTGCACTGCCAGAACCAAGTTTGTTAAGTGCTAAAACGCTGTTTTCTGACATTTCAGGCTCTAACTTCAAAAATCATGCAAAACACTTCTAACACCTTCAGATATGTTTCTCTGTGTTGCAAAATAGGTTTTATTCATGCACAGACTGCAATTTTAATTTTAGACCGAGTTTCAGCTTGCATTGCCAGAACCAAGTTTGTTAAGTGCTGAAACGCTGTTTTCTGACATTTCAGGCTCTAACTTCAAAAATCATGCAAAACACTTCTAACACCTTCAGATATGTTTCTCTGTGCTGCAAAATAGGTTTTATTCATGCACAGACTGCAATTTTAATTTTGGGCCGAGTTTCAGCTTGCATTACCAGAACCAAGTTTGTTATGTGCTGAAACGCTGTTTTCTGACATTTCAGGCTCTAACTTCAAAAATCATGCAAAACACTTCTAACACCTTCAGATATGTTTCTCTGTGTTGCAAAATAGGTTTTATTCATGCACAGACTGCAATTTTAATTTTTGGCCGAGTTTCAGCTTGCATTGCCTGAACCGAGTTTGTTATGTGCTGAAACGCCGTTTTCTGACATTTCAGGCTCTAACTTCAAAAATCATGCAAAACACTTCTAACACCTTCAGATATGTTTCTCTGTGTTGCAAAATAGGTTTTATTCATGCACAGACTGCAATTTTAATTTTTGGCCGAGTTTCAGCTTGCATTGCCAGAACCAAGTTTGTTATGTGCTAAAATGCCTTTTTCTGACATTTCAGGCTCTAACTTCAAAAATCATGCAAAACACTTCTAACACCTTCAGATATGTTTCTCTGTGTTGCAAAATAGGTTTTATTCATGCACAGACTGCAATTTTAATTTTGGACCGAGTTTCAGCTTGCATTGCCAGAACCAAGTTTGTTATGTGCTGAAAAGCCTTTTTCTGACATTTCAGGCTCTAACTTCAAAAATCATGCAAAACACTTCTAACACCTTCAGATATGTTTCTCTGTGTTGCAAAATAGGTTTTATTCATGCACAGACTGCAATTTTAATTTTGGACCGAGTTTCAGCTTGCATTGCCAGAACCAAGTTTGTTAAGTGCTGAAACGCTGTTTTCTGACATTTCAGGCTCTAACTTCAAAAATCATGCAAAACACTTCTAACACCTTCAGATATGTTTCTCTGTGTTGCAAAATAGGTTTTATTCATGCACAGACTGCAATTTTAATTTTATACCGAGTTTCAGCTTGCATTGCCTGAACCAAGTTTGTTCTGCGCTGAAAGGCTGTTTTCTGACATTTCAGGCTCTAACTTCAAAAATCATGCAAAACACTTCTAACACCTTCAGATATGTTTCTCTGTGTTGCAAAATAGGTTTTATTCATGCACAGACTGCAATTTTAATTTTGGGCCGAGTTTCAGCTTGCATTGCCTGAACCAAGTTTGTTATGTGCTGAAACGCCGTTTTCTGACATTTCAGGCTCTAACTTCAAAAATCATGCAAAACACTTCTAACACCTTCAGATATGTTTCTCTGTGTTGCAAAATAGGTTTTATTCATGCACAGACTGCAAGTTTTATTTTGGACCGAGTTTCAGCTTGCATTGCCAGAACCAAGTTTGTTATGTGCTGAAACGCCTTTTTCTGACATTTCAGGCTCTAACTTCAAAAATCATGCAAAACACTTCTAACACCTTCAGATATGTTTCTCTGTGTTGCAAAATAGATTTTATTCATGCACAGACTGCAATTTTGATTTTGGACCGAGTTTCAGCTTGCATTGCCAGAACCAAGTTTGTTAAGTGCTGAAACGCTGTTTTCTGACATTTCAGGCTCTAACTTCAAAAATCATGCAAAACACTTCTAACACCTTCAGATATGTTTCTCTGTGTTGCAAAATAGGTTTTATTCATGCACAGACTGCAATTTTAATTTTGGGCCGAGTTTCAGCTTGAATTGCCTGAACCAAGTTTGTTATGTGCTGAAACGCCGTTTTCTGACATTTCAGGCTCTAACTTCAAAAATCATGCAAAACACTTCTAACACCTTCAGATATGTTTCTCTGTGTTGCAAAATAGGTTTTATTCATGCACAGACTGCAATTTTAATTTTGGGCCGAGTTTCAGCTTGCATTGCCAGAACCAAGTTTGTTAAGTGCTGAAACGCTGTTTTCTGGCATTTCAGGCTCTAACTTCAAAAATCATGCAAAACACTTCTAACACCTTCAGATATGTTTCTCTGTGTTGCAAAATAGGTTTTATTCATGCACAGACTGCAATTTTAATTTTATACCGAGTTTCAGCTTGCATTGCCTGAACCAAGTTTGTTCTGCGCTGAAAGGCTGTTTTCTGACATTTCAGGCTCTAACTTCAAAAATCATGCAAAACACTTCTAACACCTTCAGATATGTTTCTCTGTGTTGCAAAATAGGTTTTATTCATGCACAGACTGCAATTTTAATTTTGGGCCGAGTTTCAGCTTGCATTGCCTGAACCAAGTTT
The DNA here is from genome assembly GCF_049309525.1 of Garra rufa. NCBI lineage: Eukaryota > Metazoa > Chordata > Actinopteri > Cypriniformes > Cyprinidae > Garra > Garra rufa. The sequence continues at coordinate 51,833 of NW_027394283.1, forward strand.
GTTATGTGCTGAAACGCCGTTTTCTGACATTTCAGGCTCTAACTTCAAAAATCATGCAAAACACTTCTAACACCTTCAGATATGTTTCTCTGTGTTGCAAAATAGGTTTTATTCATGCACAGACTGCAAGTTTTATTTTGGACCGAGTTTCAGCTTGCATTGCCAGAACCAAGTTTGTTATGTGCTGAAACGCCTTTTTCTGACATTTCAGGCTCTAACTTCAAAAATCATGCAAAACACTTCTAACACCTTCAGATATGTTTCTCTGTGTTGCAAAATAGATTTTATTCATGCACAGACTGCAATTTTGATTTTGGACCGAGTTTCAGCTTGCATTGCCAGAACCAAGTTTGTTAAGTGCTGAAACGCTGTTTTCTGACATTTCAGGCTCTAACTTCAAAAATCATGCAAAACACTTCTAACACCTTCAGATATGTTTCTCTGTGTTGCAAAATAGATTTTATTCATGCACAGACTGCAATTTTAATTTTGGGCCGAGTTTCAGCTTGCATTGCCTGAACCAAGTTTGTTATGTGCTGAAACGCCGTTTTCTGACATTTCAGGCTCTAACTTCAAAAATCATGCAAAACACTTCTAACACCTTCAGATATGTTTCTCTGTGTTGCAAAATAGGTTTTATTCATGCACAGACTGCAATTTTAATTTTGGGCCGAGTTTCAGCTTGCATTGCGTGAACCAAGTTTGTTATGTGCTGAAACGCCGTTTTCTGGCATTTCAGGCTCTAACTTCAAAAATCATGCAAAACACTTCTAACACCTTCAGATATGTTTCTCTGTGTTGCAAAATAGGTTTTATTCATGCACAGACTGCAATTTTAATTTTGGGCCGAGTTTCAGCTTGCATTGCCAGAACCAAGTTTGTTATGTGCTGAAACGCTGTTTTCTGACATTTCAGGCTCTAACTTCAAAAATCATGCAAAACACTTCTAACAGCTTCAGATATGTTTCTCTGTGTTGCAAAATAGGTTTTATTCATGCACAGACTGCAATTTTAATTTTTGGCCGAGTTTCAGCTTGCATTGCCTGAACCAAGTTTGTTATGTGCTGAAACGCCGTTTTCTGACATTTCAGGCTCTAACTTCAAAAATCATGCAAAACACTTCTAACACCTTCAGATATGCTTCTCTGTGTTGCAAAATAGGTTTTATTCATGCACAGACTGCAATTTTAATTTTAGACCGAGTTTCAGCTTGCATTGTCTGAACCAAGTTTGTTATGTGCTGAAACGCCTTTTTCTAAAATTTCAGGCTCTAACTTCAAAAATCATGCAAAACACTTCTAACACCTTCAGATATGTTTCTCTGTGTTGCAAAATAGGTTTTATTCATGCACAGACTGCAATTTTAATTTTGGACCGAGTTTCAGCTTGCATTGCCAGAACCAAGTTTGTTATGTGCTGAAAAGCCTTTTTCTGACATTTCAGGCTCTAACTTCAAAAATCATGCAAAACACTTCTAACACCTTCAGATATGTTTCTCTGTGTTGCAAAATAGGTTTTATTCATGCACAGACTGCAATTTTAATTTTAGACCGAGTTTCAGCTTGCATTGCCAGAACCAAGTTTGTTAAGTGCTGAAACGCTGTTTTCTGACATTTCAGGCTCTAACTTCAAAAATCATGCAAAACACTTCTAACACCTTCAGATATGTTTCTCTGTGCTGCAAAATAGGTTTTATTCATGCACAGTCTGCAATTTTAATTTTGGGCCGAGTTTCAGCTTGCATTACCAGAACCAAGTTTGTTATGTGCTGAAACGCTGTTTTCTGACATTTCAGGCTCTAACTTCAAAAATCATGCAAAACACTTCTAACACCTTCAGATATGTTTCTCTGTGTTGCAAAATAGGTTTTATTCATGCACAGACTGCAATTTTAATTTTTGGCCGAGTTTCAGCTTGCATTGCCTGAACCGAGTTTGTTATGTGCTGAAACGCCGTTTTCTGACATTTCAGGCTCTAACTGCAAAAATCATGCAAAACACTTCTAACACCTTCAGATATGTTTCTCTGTGTTGCAAAATAGGTTTTATTCATGCACAGACTGCAATTTTAATTTTTGGCCGAGTTTCAGCTTGCATTGCCAGAACCAAGTTTGTTATGTGCTAAAATGCCTTTTTCTGACATTTCAGGCTCTAACTTCAAAAATCATGCAAAACACTTCTAACACCTTCAGATATGTTTCTCTGTGTTGCAAAATAGGTTTTATTCATGCACAGACTGCAATTTTAATTTTGGACCAAGTTTCAGCTTGCATTGCCAGAACCAAGTTTGTTATGTGCTGAAAAGCCTTTTTCTGACATTTCAGGCTCTAACTTCAAAAATCATGCAAAACACTTCTAACACCTTCAGATATGTTTCTCTGTGTTGCAAAATAGGTTTTATTCATGCACAGACTGCAATTTTAATTTTGGGCCGAGTTTCACCTTGCATTGCCTGAACCAAGTTTGTTATGTGCTGAAACGCCGTTTTCTGACATTTCAGGCTCTAACTTCAAAAATCATGCAAAACACTTCTAACACCTTCAGATATGTTTCTCTGTGCTGCAAAATAGGTTTTATTCATGCACAGACTGCAATTTTAATTTTTGGCCGAGTTTCAGCTTGCATTGCCTGAACCAAGTTTGTTATGTGCTGAAACGCCGTTTTCTGACATTTCAGGCTCTAACTTCAAAAATCATGCAAAACACTTCTAACACCTTCAGATATGCTTCTCTGTGTTGCAAAATAGGTTTTATTCATGCACAGACTGCAATTTTTATTTTGGACCGAGTTTCAGCTTGCATTGCCAGAACCAAGTTTGTTATGTGCTGAAACGCCATTTTCTGACATTTCAGGCTCTAACTTCAAAAATCATGCAAAACACTTCTAACACCTTCAGATATGTTTCTCTGTGTTGCAAAATAGGTTTTATTCATGCACAGACTGCAATTTTAATTTTGGACCGAGTTTCAGCTTGCATTGCCAGAACCAAGTTTGTTAAGTGCTGAAACGCTGTTTTCTGACATTTCAGGCTCTAACTTCAAAAATCATGCAAAACACTTCTAACACCTTCAGATATGTTTCTCTGTGTTGCAAAATAGGTTTTATTCATGCACAGACTGCAATTTTAATTTTTGGCCGAGTTTCAGCTTGCATTGCCAGAACCAAGTTTGTTATGTGCTAAAATGCCTTTTTCTGACATTTCAGGCTCTAACTTCAAAAATCATGCAAAACACTTCTAACACCTTCAGATATGTTTCTCTGTGTTGCAAAATAGGTTTTATTCATGCACAGACTGCAATTTTAATTTTGGACCGAGTTTCAGCTTGCATTGCCAGAACCAAGTTTGTTATGTGCTGAAAAGCCTTTTTCTGACATTTCAGGCTCTAACTTCAAAAATCATGCAAAACACTTCTAACACCTTCAGATATGTTTCTCTGTGTTGCAAAATAGGTTTTATTCATGCACAGACTGCAATTTTAATTTTATACCGAGTTTCAGCTTGCATTGCCTGAACCAAGTTTGTTCTGCGCTGAAAGGCTGTTTTCTGACATTTCAGGCTCTAACTTCAAAAATCATGCAAAACACTTCTAACACCTTCAGATATGTTTCTCTGTGTTGCAAAATAGGTTTTATTCATGCACAGACTGCAATTTTAATTTTGGGCCGAGTTTCAGCTTGCATTGCCTGAACCAAGTTTGTTATGTGCTGAAACGCCGTTTTCTGACATTTCAGGCTCTAACTTCAAAAATCATGCAAAACACTTCTAACACCTTCAGATATGTTTCTCTGTGTTGCAAAATAGGTTTTATTCATGCACAGACTGCAAGTTTTATTTTGGACCGAGTTTCAGCTTGCATTGCCAGAACCAAGTTTGTTATGTGCTGAAACGCCTTTTTCTGACATTTCAGGCTCTAACTTCAAAAATCATGCAAAACACTTCTAACACCTTCAGATATGTTTCTCTGTGTTGCAAAATAGATTTTATTCATGCACAGACTGCAATTTTGATTTTGGACCGAGTTTCAGCTTGCATTGCCAGAACCAAGTTTGTTAAGTGCTGAAACGCTGTTTTCTGACATTTCAGGCTCTAACTTCAAAAATCATGCAAAACACTTCTAACACCTTCAGATATGTTTCTCTGTGTTGCAAAATAGATTTTATTCATGCACAGACTGCAATTTTAATTTTGGGCCGAGTTTCAGCTTGCATTGCCTGAACCAAGTTTGTTATGTGCTGAAACGCCGTTTTCTGACATTTCAGGCTCTAACTTCAAAAATCATGCAAAACACTTCTAACACCTTCAGATATGTTTCTCTGTGTTGCAAAATAGGTTTTATTCATGCACAGACTGCAATTTTAATTTTGGGCCGAGTTTCAGCTTGCATTGCGTGAACCAAGTTTGTTATGTGCTGAAACGCCGTTTTCTGGCATTTCAGGCTCTAACTTCAAAAATCATGCAAAACACTTCTAACACCTTCAGATATGTTTCTCTGTGTTGCAAAATAGGTTTTATTCATGCACAGACTGCAATTTTAATTTTGGGCCGAGTTTCAGCTTGCATTGCCAGAACCAAGTTTGTTATGTGCTGAAACGCTGTTTTCTGACATTTCAGGCTCTAACTTCAAAAATCATGCAAAACACTTCTAACAGCTTCAGATATGTTTCTCTGTGTTGCAAAATAGGTTTTATTCATGCACAGACTGCAATTTTAATTTTTGGCCGAGTTTCAGCTTGCATTGCCTGAACCAAGTTTGTTATGTGCTGAAACGCCGTTTTCTGACATTTCAGGCTCTAACTTCAAAAATCATGCAAAACACTTCTAACACCTTCAGATATGCTTCTCTGTGTTGCAAAATAGGTTTTATTCATGCACAGACTGCAATTTTAATTTTAGACCGAGTTTCAGCTTGCATTGTCTGAACCAAGTTTGTTATGTGCTGAAACGCCTTTTTCTAAAATTTCAGGCTCTAACTTCAAAAATCATGCAAAACACTTCTAACACCTTCAGATATGTTTCTCTGTGTTGCAAAATAGGTTTTATTCATGCACAGACTGCAATTTTAATTTTGGACCGAGTTTCAGCTTGCATTGCCAGAACCAAGTTTGTTATGTGCTGAAAAGCCTTTTTCTGACATTTCAGGCTCTAACTTCAAAAATCATGCAAAACACTTCTAACACCTTCAGATATGTTTCTCTGTGTTGCAAAATAGGTTTTATTCATGCACAGACTGCAATTTTAATTTTAGACCGAGTTTCAGCTTGCATTGCCAGAACCAAGTTTGTTAAGTGCTGAAACGCTGTTTTCTGACATTTCAGGCTCTAACTTCAAAAATCATGCAAAACACTTCTAACACCTTCAGATATGTTTCTCTGTGCTGCAAAATAGGTTTTATTCATGCACAGACTGCAATTTTAATTTTGGGCCGAGTTTCAGCTTGCATTACCAGAACCAAGTTTGTTATGTGCTGAAACGCTGTTTTCTGACATTTCAGGCTCTAACTTCAAAAATCATGCAAAACACTTCTAACACCTTCAGATATGTTTCTCTGTGTTGCAAAATAGGTTTTATTCATGCACAGACTGCAATTTTAATTTTTGGCCGAGTTTCAGCTTGCATTGCCTGAACCGAGTTTGTTATGTGCTGAAACGCCGTTTTCTGACATTTCAGGCTCTAACTGCAAAAATCATGCAAAACACTTCTAACACCTTCAGATATGTTTCTCTGTGTTGCAAAATAGGTTTTATTCATGCACAGACTGCAATTTTAATTTTTGGCCGAGTTTCAGCTTGCATTGCCAGAACCAAGTTTGTTATGTGCTAAAATGCCTTTTTCTGACATTTCAGGCTCTAACTTCAAAAATCATGCAAAACACTTCTAACACCTTCAGATATGTTTCTCTGTGTTGCAAAATAGGTTTTATTCATGCACAGACTGCAATTTTAATTTTGGACCGAGTTTCAGCTTGCATTGCCAGAACCAAGTTTGTTATGTGCTGAAAAGCCTTTTTCTGACATTTCAGGCTCTAACTTCAAAAATCATGCAAAACACTTCTAACACCTTCAGATATGTTTCTCTGTGTTGCAAAATAGGTTTTATTCATGCACAGACTGCAATTTTAATTTTGGGCCGAGTTTCACCTTGCATTGCCTGAACCAAGTTTGTTATGTGCTGAAACGCCGTTTTCTGACATTTCAGGCTCTAACTTCAAAAATCATGCAAAACACTTCTAACACCTTCAGATATGTTTCTCTGTGCTGCAAAATAGGTTTTATTCATGCACAGACTGCAATTTTAATTTTTGGCCGAGTTTCAGCTTGCATTGCCTGAACCAAGTTTGTTATGTGCTGAAACGCCGTTTTCTGACATTTCAGGCTCTAACTTCAAAAATCATGCAAAACACTTCTAACACCTTCAGATATGCTTCTCTGTGTTGCAAAATAGGTTTTATTCATGCACAGACTGCAATTTTTATTTTGGACCGAGTTTCAGCTTGCATTGCCAGAACCAAGTTTGTTATGTGCTGAAACGCCATTTTCTGACATTTCAGGCTCTAACTTCAAAAATCATGCAAAACACTTCTAACACCTTCAGATATGTTTCTCTGTGTTGCAAAATAGGTTTTATTCATGCACAGACTGCAATTTTAATTTTGGACCGAGTTTCAGCTTGCATTGCCAGAACCAAGTTTGTTAAGTGCTGAAACGCTGTTTTCTGACATTTCAGGCTCTAACTTCAAAAATCATGCAAAACACTTCTAACACCTTCAGATATGTTTCTCTGTGTTGCAAAATAGGTTTTATTCATGCACAGACTGCAATTTTAATTTTTGGCCGAGTTTCAGCTTGCATTGCCAGAACCAAGTTTGTTATGTGCTAAAATGCCTTTTTCTGACATTTCAGGCTCTAACTTCAAAAATCATGCAAAACACTTCTAACACCTTCAGATATGTTTCTCTGTGTTGCAAAATAGGTTTTATTCATGCACAGACTGCAATTTTAATTTTGGACCGAGTTTCAGCTTGCATTGCCAGAACCAAGTTTGTTATGTGCTGAAAAGCCTTTTTCTGACATTTCAGGCTCTAACTTCAAAAATCATGCAAAACACTTCTAACACCTTCAGATATGTTTCTCTGTGTTGCAAAATAGGTTTTATTCATGCACAGACTGCAATTTTAATTTTGGGCCGAGTTTCACCTTGCATTGCCTGAACCAAGTTTGTTATGTGCTGAAACGCCGTTTTCTGACATTTCAGGCTCTAACTTCAAAAATCATGCAAAACACTTCTAACACCTTCAGATATGTTTCTCTGTGCTGCAAAATAGGTTTTATTCATGCACAGACTGCAATTTTAATTTTTGGCCGAGTTTCAGCTTGCATTGCCTGAACCAAGTTTGTTATGTGCTGAAACGCCGTTTTCTGACATTTCAGGCTCTAACTTCAAAAATCATGCAAAACACTTCTAACACCTTCAGATATGCTTCTCTGTGTTGCAAAATAGGTTTTATTCATGCACAGACTGCAATTTTTATTTTGGACCGAGTTTCAGCTTGCATTGCCAGAACCAAGTTTGTTATGTGCTGAAACGCCATTTTCTGACATTTCAGGCTCTAACTTCAAAAATCATGCAAAACACTTCTAACACCTTCAGATATGTTTCTCTGTGTTGCAAAATAGGTTTTATTCATGCACAGACTGCAATTTTAATTTTGGACCGAGTTTCAGCTTGCATTGCCAGAACCAAGTTTGTTAAGTGCTGAAACGCTGTTTTCTGACATTTCAGGCTCTAACTTCAAAAATCATGCAAAACACTTCTAACACCTTCAGATATGTTTCTCTGTGTTGCAAAATAGGTTTTATTCATGCACAGACTGCAATTTTAATTTTAGACCGAGTTTCAGCTTGCATTGTCTGAACCAAGTTTGTTATGTGCTGAAACGCCTTTTTCTGAAATTTCAGGCTCTAACTTCAAAAATCATGCAAAACACTTCTAACACCTTCAGATATGTTTCTCTGTGTTGCAAAATAGGTTTTATTCATGCACAGACTGCAATTTTAATTTTTGACCGAGTTTCAGCTTGCATTGCCAGAACCAAGTTTGTTATGTGCTGAAAAGCCTTTTTCTGACATTTCAGGCTCTAACTTCAAAAATCATGCAAAACACTTCTAACACCTTCAGATATGTTTCTCTGTGTTGCAAAATAGGTTTTATTCATGCACAGACTGCAATTTTAATTTTAGACCGAGTTTCAGCTTGCATTGTCTGAACCAAGTTTGTTATGTGCTGAAACGCCTTTTTCTGAAATTTCAGGCTCTAACTTCAAAAATCATGCAAAACACTTCTAACACCTTCAGATATGTTTCTCTGTGTTGCAAAATAGGTTTTATTCATGCACAGACTGCAATTTTAATTTTGGACCGAGTTTCAGCTTGCATTGCCAGAACCAAGTTTGTTAAGTGCTGAAACGCTGTTTTCTGACATTTCAGGCTCTAACTTCAAAAATCATGCAAAACACTTCTAACACCTTCAGATATGTTTCTCTGTGTTGCAAAATAGGTTTTATTCATGCACAGACTGCAATTTTAATTTTATACCGAGTTTCAGCTTGCATTGCCTGAACCAAGTTTGTTCTGCGCTGAAAGGCTGTTTTCTGACATTTCAGGCTCTAACTTCAAAAATCATGCAAAACACTTCTAACACCTTCAGATATGTTTCTCTGTGTTGCAAAATAGGTTTTATTCATGCACAGACTGCAATTTTAATTTTGGGCCGAGTTTCAGCTTGCATTGCCTGAACCAAGTTTGTTATGTGCTGAAACGCCGTTTTCTGACATTTCAGGCTCTAACTTCAAAAATCATGCAAAACACTTCTAACACCTTCAGATATGTTTCTCTGTGTTGCAAAATAGGTTTTATTCATGCACAGACTGCAATTTTAATTTTGGGCCGAGTTTCAGCTTGCATTGCGTGAACCAAGTTTGTTATGTGCTGAAACGCCGTTTTCTGGCATTTCAGGCTCTAACTTCAAAAATCATGCAAAACACTTCTAACACCTTCAGATATGTTTCTCTGTGTTGCAAAATAGGTTTTATTCATGCACAGACTGCAATTTTAATTTTGGGCCGAGTTTCAGCTTGCATTGCCAGAACCAAGTTTGTTATGTGCTGAAACGCTGTTTTCTGACATTTCAGGCTCTAACTTCAAAAATCATGCAAAACACTTCTAACAGCTTCAGATATGTTTCTCTGTGTTGCAAAATAGGTTTTATTCATGCACAGACTGCAATTTTAATTTTTGGCCGAGTTTCAGCTTGCATTGCCTGAACCAAGTTTGTTATGTGCTGAAACGCCGTTTTCTGACATTTCAGGCTCTAACTTCAAAAATCATGCAAAACACTTCTAACACCTTCAGATATGCTTCTCTGTGTTGCAAAATAGGTTTTATTCATGCACAGACTGCAATTTTAATTTTAGACCGAGTTTCAGCTTGCATTGTCTGAACCAAGTTTGTTATGTGCTGAAACGCCTTTTTCTAAAATTTCAGGCTCTAACTTCAAAAATCATGCAAAACACTTCTAACACCTTCAGATATGTTTCTCTGTGTTGCAAAATAGGTTTTATTCATGCACAGACTGCAATTTTAATTTTGGACCGAGTTTCAGCTTGCATTGCCAGAACCAAGTTTGTTATGTGCTGAAAAGCCTTTTTCTGACATTTCAGGCTCTAACTTCAAAAATCATGCAAAACACTTCTAACACCTTCAGATATGTTTCTTTGTGTTGCAAAATAGGTTTTATTCATGCACAGACTGCAATTTTAATTTTGGACCGAGTTTCAGCTTGCACTGCCAGAACCAAGTTTGTTAAGTGCTAAAACGCTGTTTTCTGACATTTCAGGCTCTAACTTCAAAAATCATGCAAAACACTTCTAACACCTTCAGATATGTTTCTCTGTGTTGCAAAATAGGTTTTATTCATGCACAGACTGCAATTTTAATTTTAGACCGAGTTTCAGCTTGCATTGCCAGAACCAAGTTTGTTAAGTGCTGAAACGCTGTTTTCTGACATTTCAGGCTCTAACTTCAAAAATCATGCAAAACACTTCTAACACCTTCAGATATGTTTCTCTGTGCTGCAAAATAGGTTTTATTCATGCACAGACTGCAATTTTAATTTTGGGCCGAGTTTCAGCTTGCATTACCAGAACCAAGTTTGTTATGTGCTGAAACGCTGTTTTCTGACATTTCAGGCTCTAACTTCAAAAATCATGCAAAACACTTCTAACACCTTCAGATATGTTTCTCTGTGTTGCAAAATAGGTTTTATTCATGCACAGACTGCAATTTTAATTTTTGGCCGAGTTTCAGCTTGCATTGCCTGAACCGAGTTTGTTATGTGCTGAAACGCCGTTTTCTGACATTTCAGGCTCTAACTTCAAAAATCATGCAAAACACTTCTAACACCTTCAGATATGTTTCTCTGTGTTGCAAAATAGGTTTTATTCATGCACAGACTGCAATTTTAATTTTTGGCCGAGTTTCAGCTTGCATTGCCAGAACCAAGTTTGTTATGTGCTAAAATGCCTTTTTCTGACATTTCAGGCTCTAACTTCAAAAATCATGCAAAACACTTCTAACACCTTCAGATATGTTTCTCTGTGTTGCAAAATAGGTTTTATTCATGCACAGACTGCAATTTTAATTTTGGACCGAGTTTCAGCTTGCATTGCCAGAACCAAGTTTGTTATGTGCTGAAAAGCCTTTTTCTGACATTTCAGGCTCTAACTTCAAAAATCATGCAAAACACTTCTAACACCTTCAGATATGTTTCTCTGTGTTGCAAAATAGGTTTTATTCATGCACAGACTGCAATTTTAATTTTGGGCCGAGTTTCACCTTGCATTGCCTGAACCAAGTTTGTTATGTGCTGAAACGCCGTTTTCTGACATTTCAGGCTCTAACTTCAAAAATCATGCAAAACACTTCTAACACCTTCAGATATGTTTCTCTGTGCTGCAAAATAGGTTTTATTCATGCACAGACTGCAATTTTAATTTTGGGCCGAGTTTCAGCTTGCAATACCAGAACCAAGTTTGTTATGTGCTGAAACGCTGTTTTCTGACATTTCAGGCTCTAACTTCAAAAATCATGCAAAACACTTCTAACACCATCAGATATGTTTCTCTGTGTTGCAAAATAGGTTTTATTCATGCACAGACTGCAATTTTAATTTTTGGCCGAGTTTCAGCTTGCATTGCCTGAACCAAGTTTGTTCTGCGCTGAAAGGCTGTTTTCTGACATTTCAGGCTCTAACTTCAAAAATCATGCAAAACACTTCTAACACCTTCAGATATGTTTCTCTGTGTTGCAAAATAGGTTTTATTCATGCACAGACTGCAATTTTAATTTTTGGCCGAGTTTCAGCTTGCATTGCCAGAACCAAGTTTGTTAAGTGCTGAAACGCTGTTTTCTGACATTTCAGGCTCTAACTTCAAAAATCATGCAAAACACTTCTAACACCTTCAGATATGTTTCTCTGTGTTGCAAAATAGGTTTTATTCATGCACAGACTGCAATTTTAATTTTGGACCGAGTTTCAGCTTGCATTGCCAGAACCAAGTTTGTTAAGTGCTGAAACGCTGTTTTCTGACATTTCAGGCTCTAACTTCAAAAATCATGCAAAACACTTCTAACACCTTCAGATATGTTTCTCTGTGTTGCAAAATAGGTTTTATTCATGCACAGACTGCAATTTTAATTTTATACCGAGTTTCAGCTTCCATTGCCTGAACCAAGTTTGTTCTGCGCTGAAAGGCTGTTTTCTGACATTTCAGGCTCTAACTTCAAAAATCATGCAAAACACTTCTAACACCTTCAGATATGTTTCTCTGTGTTGCAAAATAGGTTTTATTCATGCACAGACTGCAATTTTGATTTTGGATCGAGTTTCAGCTTGCATTGCCTGTGTGGCAGAGCACTAAAGAATGAAAGATTTAACCCGACTACGCCACCCTGGATCTCGCCAGGGACCCTTATGATTCAAATTTCTTTTAGGCAACACAGGTAAGTTCACAAAATTGGCAGGAGACGTAGATATACACAAAAGTTTATTACCATAAAAAAGGTATTATAATAAAAAGAGGGAGGGAAAACAAATCACTGCGCTTTACAGTAACATAACACATTCTATTACATACAGACACACCGATGGGCGACCTAAGTAGTCTAGAAGGTCCAAGGAATCAGCTACAGGAACCGAGGCTTGACAGCAGGGCTTAAGGGCGCAATAGGCCTCCACAGCAAAACACCCCTCACTTATACCTGTGGCACACACACACACACACACACACACACACACACACACACACACACATACAACCACTCCAACCAACACTCGTGAGAGAAACACCAACACCAGGTATCTGCCACTGCCTTAGGCACTCAGCTCCTGTAACAAACAAAAATGGAATTACACACACTTGGAAAGACAGTCACTCTATAATAGGGAGTTACAATAAGAGCAAGTTACTTCGCCCATACAATTAACCAACAAAAGAATAACTAACAAATACTTAGATCCAACAGGACAAAAGTTAGTTACAATAATGATAACAGAAATAAGTTTTACTGCAAGACAAAATAAGTAAAAAACTCAGGCTCTCAATTACACACACTCAATAAAGAAACACACACACAAAAAAAAGATTTACATAGTACGCTTAAACGCACTCACACCCACACAGAACAATAAGGAGCAATGGCAGAGCACAGCACCCCAATTTCACACTAAACACTCACAGACCCACATTTCACAATAAAGACAATCAAATATAGAAAAGGAAAAAAATATATATATTCACGAACCAACACACACATACGCACCCACACTCAAACACACAAAGTCTCAACAAGAAAACGAAATGAACTTCTGAAGCAAATTCGGTAAAGCAAAGCAACAGCGCCTCCAGACGGTCGTTCCCACGTAGAGAAATGCCAGGAACTAATTACGAGTACTAACGCCACTGATGTAACTGCAATAAAATTACAATTTAGACAAAACGCATGCAATAAAAATCTGAATATCCTCACAATAAACTTTTTTTAAAATCACCTACCATACGAACAAGGTTTGACTCTCAAATCAAAACAAGTATACCGGAAGGATGAAAGCTCATTCCGTCTGCCTGGGAAACAGTAGGTTTCATGGAGGGACAAACGCGTTTGCAACGTCAGGTGCTGGTCGTGCCTATCGGCTCAAATCAGCCTTGCTCCAACCTCTAACTAAAGCACAACAAAAATACAGCTACAACACGAGCAAATAGATAATTAAACAACGCGACCGACTCACTTACCTGTAGAGGGGCAACCTCCACCAAATGCAGCCACGGGTTTTCACAGTGCCTTTCTAAAAGAATACGTCAACATAAGCATTGAGTGTTACAAATGACTCAACCAAAATCATCCAACATACCTGAATGGCAAGTGAATGTGACGCAGAGAGTACAGGGGCGTGACTCGTGACGCCATACTACCTTGCCCACGACTTTATATATTCGCCACTGGCCAATGATAGGACCGGCGATGAACACAAACCCAACCCATGATAAACAGGGGGAACCGCCCTGCCACAATCTACCCCCCCTTTCTGCATCGTCGCCCCGACGATGACGAAACACCTACCCTCAATTCCAGGGCCTAAACAATGCTGAAATGGTCCTAGATGTCCCCTCAGACAGTACCCCACCATTACCTGCCACTCCTGTAGTCCGCGGGAGATGATGGATGTTGGGATGCTGACCAGCTGTGGCTCGCCTAGACCTTCGCAATACCACCTCCCCATTAAGCAAACTTTCTGGCAATTGAACAACCTCATTTTCATGGGGTTGACCCAAATCACTGGAGGCCCCCAACCCGCTGCTAGTTGCAGACCCTCGGTGCCCTGGTTCAACTGATACCTCCACGTCAACAGCCGTAGGGTCCTCTGAAACCAGAACCCACAAGTCTCCCTGCTCTGACTCCTCGGTCACCTGGTCACTAACGGGTAGTTCTAGTTCAACTACGGGACTCTGGGCAGGTGTATGGACAGAAAAGTCCTTCTGCGTTCGAACCTTCAGCAGCGAACGATGCACTTGCCTCACCTTATGCAAATCGTCTACAGGGGCAATCGAATAAACTGAACCACCTGTTTTAGGGGCCCTCACTACCTGGTACACCACTGGGCTCCACAGGTCCCGGATCTTTGACCGACCTCTCACGCCAACATCGCGGAGATAAACCAGTTGACCCTCCCCCAGTGGTGTATCTCGCACAAGTGAGTCATGCTGTACCTTACGTCGTTCCGCAGCGGCTTTCAAGTGCTCCCGTGCCCCTTCAAAAGCCACCTGCAGTCGAGTTTGATGCTCTATAACCCACTCATGTACATTTCCTGCAGCTGTGTCCTCCACTCTGCCTAACAGAAAATCAACTGGTAAGCGAGGCTCTTGTCCAAACATCAAATAGTATGGAGACTCACCAGTTGATTGATGAGGGGTCGTATTATAACTGAACAAGACCTGTGGAAGACACAGAGCCCAATCTCGCTTGGTTGAAGGGGGCAAAGTGCGCAAAAGGTTGTGTAGGGTCCTATTAAACCTCTCACACTGGCCATTCCCTGCCGGATGGTAAGGTGTGGTTCGAGACTTCTCTACCCTATACAGACTACAAAGCTGCTGAATAAGTGAGGATTCAAAATTGCGGCCCTGGTCAGAATGTATACGACCAGGGACCCCAAATTTACAGAACCATTCTACCACAAGCACTTGAGCCACAGTCTCTGCCCTCTGATCTCGTGTAGGAACTGCCAGGGTGTACTTCGTGAAGACATCTGTCATTACGAGTACGTTCTCCAATCCCGAACTGGTTGGCTCCAACACAGTGAAATCGATGGCCAAGATCTCATTTGGCCTGGAGGCCAGCAAATGCCCCATAAAACTGGAGGCAACCGGCTGTACATCCTTGGCTGACTGGCAACGTTCGCACTCCCTACACCAACGGGCTACCTCTCTGGACATACCAGGCCAATAGCAACGCTGACGAACCAACTCAGTGGTTCGTTCAATACCTTGGTGTCCATGTTCCTGATGCAGCCACCTCAAAATCTCCTCTCTTAATACAGCAGGCAGAAGTAGTTGAAAAATTTCCTCTCTCCCGTCAGGGCGGAAGATTCGACGGTATAGGACCCCATCGCGTTCCACCAAACGATCCCACTGACGGAGCACAGTCAAGCTGCTTTTAGTTAATGCTTGACGCTGCTCGAAGCTGGGGAAACTCTTACGCCGCCAAAACCCCAGGACCCTACTGATATCCGGGTCAGACTCTTGTAAGACCCTTAAATCAGCCGCAGAATGGCTTGGAAATACCTTTACTGTAGCTTGGGTAACCCGATACACTGGCTCTCCTCCTACTGCCTGTTGTACTGATGCAGGGACCACAGTGGCTGGTAAAAACTGCCCAATCGCATCACAATCCACTGGAGGCTGTCTCGAAAGGGCATCGGCGTTACCATTACTCTTACCTGGCCTATACCGAATTTCAAAGTCAAAAACCGCAAGCTGGGCAGCCCAACGCTGTTCCGTGGCCCCCAGCTTTGCTGACCCTAAATGACTCAGAGGGTTATTGTCAGTAAAAACAATACATTTATGTCCCAACAAATACTCTCTGAATTTTTCCGTCATTGCCCACTTGAGCGCTAAGAATTCTAGTTTCATCGAGCTGTAATTTACCGGATTGCGCTCAGTGGGCCGCAAGCCACGACTAGCAAAAGCAATAGGGCGAACCTTTCCCTCTTGTTCCTGAGAGAGGACTGCCCCCAGGCCCCGATGGCTTGCATCCACTTCGAGGATGAACGGCAACGAGAAATCAGCATATGCAAGGATAGGCGAAGTCGTAAGCTTCTCCTTTAAAGCGTCAAAACTCTTTTGACAATGCTCTGTCCATGCACTAGAAAAGCCGTGATCTTCGGACTTTTTACGCTTGCCCCCAACAAACTCGGCCACCAGCTTATGTAGAGGGGCAGCCAACTTGGCAAACCCCTCCACAAAGCGCCGATAGTAACTGGCAAACCCTAAGAATGAACGAAGTTCTGTAACATTACCTGGACGGCCCCACTTTGCCACCACCTCCACTTTACTTGGATCAGTGGCAACCCCCTGGGAGGACACCACATGACCCAAATACTTAACCTGCTGTTGGAAGAATGCACACTTTTCCAGCTTTGCTTTAAGCCCTTCACGCTTCAATCGACCAAGGACAACTTCCAACCGTTCCAGATGTTGAGTCACTGAGGAGGAAAAAACTACTATGTCGTCCAAATACAATAACAACGACTGATGTCGCTGATCACCAAACAACCGTTCCATTAAACGCTGGAAAGTACTGGGCGCATTACAAAGCCCAAACGGCATTCTGTTCCATTCAAATAACCCAAACGGAGTACAGAATGCAGTTTTGGGCCTATCCCCCTCAGTGACTGGAACTTGGTTGTACCCGCTGGCCAAATCCAAAGTGGAAAACCAGCGGGCACCTGTCAATGCATCTAATGTTTCCTCTATACGAGGCAGCGGAAATGCGTCCTTCCTTGTTTTTGAATTCAACTGACGGTAGTCTACACACATGCGCAGACTACCGTCTTTCTTTTTCACTAACACAATAGGAGACGCATAAGGACTACAACTCTCTCGAATGATCTTGGCTTCCAGCAGCTGGTTGATGTGAGTCTTCACCACATCATACTCTGAAGGGGGCAAGCGCCTATACCGCTGTCGAACCGGTACGTCATCTGTAAGAGGAATGTCATGAGACATCAGATTAGTGCACCCTAAGTCATTGTCATGAGACGAAAACACTGACTGATAGCCCTGTAGCAGGCTCCTAACCATATCTTGCTCCTCTGTTCCCAAAGCAGATAAATCAACAGCTTCGACCTGCTCTTGCAATGAGGGTCCTACCACACACGCTTGGGAACTCACTGTAGCAAATGCTTCCTTCACTTCGGTCACTCCTGGAGGTAAGCTTACAACGTACACACCATGTAGGGTGCCCAGCAAGGTGTTTGGGTAAAGTACTGCATCCATCATTCCCACGTTCACAACCGGGATGTAGACTGTACCTCGAACTACTGGCACAAGAGCAGGCGAGGCCAAAAGGCCAGCCGGAAGTCCAGACTCAGGTGGCTCAAACAACACTGTGCCCCCTGAATATTGTTCAGAGCAGGTGGCAGTGATTATTTTCATAGTGCCACCTGGGACCTGGCACCGATAACGCCCTCGCACCCTTGCCCCACCTACCTGTCCGAATACTGGCTGGGATTTTGTTTCATGACAGTATTGCAATGCTTGCATCACAAAACCAGGAACATCCACTACTGGTGGGGAGTCAAACAAGGCCTGGCCATGTTGGCCAAAAAGTTCCTGGTAACAACGGCCCAGCACATTCATCCCCAGCACCCCAGGGACCTGAGCACACATGCCACCAGGAGGATCCTTGACCACCAATATTCCACACTCTGGCACTATTCTACCGCACAACTCCACATCTAATTCCATGTAACCAATATATGGAATTGCAAGCCCATTAGCAGCACGTAACTGGAGCCACTGACACAGTTTTAAACGCTCTTGGCCCCACGGTTCAAAACTTTTCAAAAAGCAGCTCTCCGTTATGGTGGATACCATAGAGCCTGTATCAATCAAACAAGCAACGGAAACTCCACCAATACTGGCCACCAACTGCGGGCAGCCAGACATCAAGCGAGACATTGAGCTACCACTAATTAACACATCTGAGCCCCCAATTCCCCCATCCGAGCTGTGGCTCAACAGCCCGGCGGGTATTCGTTTCCCGATGGCTGATTTGACCGACGCTGCCCCTCTACCGGCAATGACGCAGTAGAAGTGGAAGACGAAGGGCCCGGCAATGGAGCATTACATTCCCTGGCAAAATGGCCAGGTTGATGGCACCGCCTACAAATCACTGGCCCATAACGTGGAGAACGACTTTGCGAACGTGCACCCTGAAATTGAGCAAGACTTTGAGTAAGCTGATTCAACTGATTTTGTTGTGCTTTTAACATCTCTCTCAATTCATTCAACTCCGAAGGAGAGGACCCACCCATACCTGAACGCTGTCCCCCCTGAACACCATACTGGATCCCATATGATAACGGGACTGACTGGCTACGAGCTCGCGCACCCCCAGGCATACCCTCCTGCTCCCACCTAATCGCCTCACTGCGCACTTCCAACAGAGTAGCAGTTGGTTGTCGGCGGACTAATTGTTTAAGCTCACGCCGAAGTGCATTATCGGTAACGTGTTCGACAAACTGGTCACGTAATAATACTGGAGCATTTGGTACTGCCCCAAAAAACCGCTGTTTAACTTTCTCCATAAGGCCCATCAAGGCAAGGGAGAACTCTAATAAACTCTCCCCTTCCAACTGCCTTCTGGAGAAAAATGCTTCCTGTAATGCCACGTGGGACTGGGAGCATCCAAAAACCTCACGCAATGCAAGGAAGATTTTATCTGGATCCCCTCGTTCAACCTCAGAACGGTACCTGATCTCCTCCCGTGCCTCCCCTTCTAAATGGTCAAATAGAAAGAATGCCTGGTCTAAGACTGATAAATGACGAGCCCGAATACAGGCCTGTGCCTCCTCAATCCATTCGCCGATGCCAATCCCTGACTTGCCATTAAACTTGGGACATTTACGGTCCCTAGGTACAAACACAAATCTTTCGGCCTGACTAGCACTCGCACCAACAGGCTGAGGCGGAACAGGCTCTGCATCGGACATATTAGAAGACGCCAGGCTGGAACCAGGCAACGCAAGGGTACGCTCTTGGCGCAGCCTCTCGTTGTCTGCCTTCAACTGGGCCACGAGTTCTTTAAGTTCTCTAAGTTCCTCCTCCATTCTAAATCACCACTTACCAACCCAATGGGGAACCACGGACAGGAGACCCAACGGAATAGGGAAAAACTTACTCCACAATCCAGACAGACGCTGCTGCTTTGCCTCAAACCTAAAAACACTGAACACACTAGAAAACAAAAACCAAGTCAAGACACACAGAAAAACAAAACCTGGATAACTACGTCTCCGCCTAACTACCGTGAAACCCTGCCGACTACGCCAAAATGTGGCAGAGCACTAAAGAATGAAAGATTTAACCCGACTACGCCACCCTGGATCTCGCCAGGGACCCTTATGATTCAAATTTCTTTTAGGCAACACAGGTAAGTTCACAAAATTGGCAGGAGACGTAGATATACACAAAAGTTTATTACCATAAAAAAGGTATTATAATAAAAAGAGGGAGGGAAAACAAATCACTGCGCTTTACAGTAACATAACACATTCTATTACATACAGACACACCGATGGGCGACCTAAGTAGTCTAGAAGGTCCAAGGAATCAGCTACAGGAACCGAGGCTTGACAGCAGGGCTTAAGGGCGCAATAGGCCTCCACAGCAAAACACCCCTCACTTATACCTGTGGCACACACACACACACACACACACACACACACACACACACACACACACATACAACCACTCCAACCAACACTCGTGAGAGAAACACCAACACCAGGTATCTGCCACTGCCTTAGGCACTCAGCTCCTGTAACAAACAAAAATGGAATTACACACACTTGGAAAGACAGTCACTCTATAATAGGGAGTTACAATAAGAGCAAGTTACTTCGCCCATACAATTAACCAACAAAAGAATAACTAACAAATACTTAGATCCAACAGGACAAAAGTTAGTTACAATAATGATAACAGAAATAAGTTTTACTGCAAGACAAAATAAGTAAAAAACTCAGGCTCTCAATTACACACACTCAATAAAGAAACACACACACAAAAAAAAGATTTACATAGTACGCTTAAACGCACTCACACCCACACAGAACAATAAGGAGCAATGGCAGAGCACAGCACCCCAATTTCACACTAAACACTCACAGACCCACATTTCACAATAAAGACAATCAAATATAGAAAAGGAAAAAAATATATATATTCACGAACCAACACACACATACGCACCCACACTCAAACACACAAAGTCTCAACAAGAAAACGAAATGAACTTCTGAAGCAAATTCGGTAAAGCAAAGCAACAGCGCCTCCAGACGGTCGTTCCCACGTAGAGAAATGCCAGGAACTAATTACGAGTACTAACGCCACTGATGTAACTGCAATAAAATTACAATTTAGACAAAACGCATGCAATAAAAATCTGAATATCCTCACAATAAACTTTTTTTAAAATCACCTACCATACGAACAAGGTTTGACTCTCAAATCAAAACAAGTATACCGGAAGGATGAAAGCTCATTCCGTCTGCCTGGGAAACAGTAGGTTTCATGGAGGGACAAACGCGTTTGCAACGTCAGGTGCTGGTCGTGCCTATCGGCTCAAATCAGCCTTGCTCCAACCTCTAACTAAAGCACAACAAAAATACAGCTACAACACGAGCAAATAGATAATTAAACAACGCGACCGACTCACTTACCTGTAGAGGGGCAACCTCCACCAAATGCAGCCACGGGTTTTCACAGTGCCTTTCTAAAAGAATACGTCAACATAAGCATTGAGTGTTACAAATGACTCAACCAAAATCATCCAACATACCTGAATGGCAAGTGAATGTGACGCAGAGAGTACAGGGGCGTGACTCGTGACGCCATACTACCTTGCCCACGACTTTATATATTCGCCACTGGCCAATGATAGGACCGGCGATGAACACAAACCCAACCCATGATAAACAGGGGGAACCGCCCTGCCACACCTGAACCAAGTTTGTTATGTGCTGAAACGCCGTTTTCTGGCATTTCAGGCTCTAACTTCAAAAATCAAGCAAAACACTTCTAACAATTTCAGATATGTTTCTCTGTGTTGCAAAATAGGTTTTATTCATGCACAGACTGCAATTTTAATTTTGGGCCGAGTTTCAGCTTGCATTGCCAGAACCAAGTTTGTTATGTGCTGAAACGCTGTTTTCTGACATTTCAGGCTCTAACTTCAAAAATCATGCAAAACACTTCTAACACCTTCAGATATGTTTCTCTGTGTTGCAAAATAGGTTTTATTCATGCACAGACTGCAATTTTAATTTTTGGCCGAGTTTCAGCTTGCATTGCCTGAACCAAGTTTGTTATGTGCTGAAACGCCGTTTTCTGACATTTCAGGCTCTAACTTCAAAAATCATGCAAAACACTTCTAACACCTTCAGATATGTTTCTCTGTGTTGCAAAATAGGTTTTATTCATGCACAGACTGCAATTTTAATTTTGGGCCGAGTTTCAGCTTGCATTGCCTGAACCAAGTTTGTTATGTGCTGAAACGCCGTTTTCTGACATTTCAGGCTCTAACTTCAAAAATCATGCAAAACACTTCTAACACCTTCAGATATGTTTCTCTGTGTTGCAAAATAGGTTTTATTCATGCACAGACTGCAAGTTTTATTTTGGACCGAGTTTCAGCTTGCATTGCCAGAACCAAGTTTGTTATGTGCTGAAACGCCTTTTTCTGACATTTCAGGCTCTAACTTCAAAAATCATGCAAAACACTTCTAACACCTTCAGATATGTTTCTCTGTGTTGCAAAATAGGTTTTATTCATGCACAGACTGCAATTTTGATTTTGGATCGAGTTTCAGCTTGCATTGCCAGAACCAAGTTTGTTAAGTGCTGAAACGCTGTTTTCTGACATTTCAGGCTCTAACTTCAAAAATCATGCAAAACACTTCTAACACCTTCAGATATGTTTCTCTGTGTTGCAAAATAGGTTTTATTCATGCACAGACTGCAATTTTAATTTTGGGCCGAGTTTCAGCTTGCATTGCCTGAACCAAGTTTGTTATGTGCTGAAACGGCGTTTTCTGACATTTCAGGCTCTAACTTCAAAAATCATGCAAAACACTTCTAACACCTTCAGATATGTTTCTCTGTGTTGCAAAATAGGTTTTATTCATGCACAGACTGCAATTTTAATTTTGGGCCGAGTTTCAGCTTGCATTGCCTGAACCAAGTTTGTTATGTGCTGAAACGCCGTTTTCTGGCATTTCAGGCTCTAACTTCAAAAATCAAGCAAAACACTTCTAACAATTTCAGATATGTTTATCTGTGTTGCAAAATAGGTTTTATTCATGCACAGACTGCAATTTTAATTTTGGGCCGAGTTTCAGCTTGCATTGCCAGAACCAAGTTTGTTATGTGCTGAAACGCTGTTTTCTGACATTTCAGGCTCTAACTTCAAAAATCATGCAAAACACTTCTAACACCTTCAGATATGTTTCTCTGTGTTGCAAAATAGGTTTTATTCATGCACAGACTGCAATTTTAATTTTTGGCCGAGTTTCAGCTTGCATTGCCTGAACCAAGTTTGTTATGTGCTGAAACGCCGTTTTCTGACATTTCAGGCTCTAACTTCAAAAATCATGCAAAACACTTCTAACACCTTCAGATATGTTTCTCTGTGTTGCAAAATAGGTTTTATTCATGCACAGACTGCAAGTTTTATTTTGGACCGAGTTTCAGCTTGCATTGCCAGAACCAAGTTTGTTATGTGCTGAAACGCCTTTTTCTGACATTTCAGGCTCTAACTTCAAAAATCATGCAAAACACTTCTAACACCTTCAGATATGTTTCTCTGTGTTGCAAAATATGTTTTATTCATGCACAGACTGCAATTTTAATTTTGGGCCGAGTTTCAGCTTGCATTGCCTGAACCAAGTTTGTTATGTGCTGAAACGGCGTTTTCTGACATTTCAGGCTCTAACTTCAAAAATCATGCAAAACACTTCTAACACCTTCAGATATGTTTCTCTGTGTTGCAAAATAGGTTTTATTCATGCACAGACTGCAATTTTAATTTTGGGCCGAGTTTCAGCTTGCATTGCCTGAACCAAGTTTGTTATGTGCTGAAACGCCGTTTTCTGGCATTTCAGGCTCTAACTTCAAAAATCATGCAAAACACTTCTAACACCTTCAGATATGTTTCTCTGTGTTGCAAAATAGGTTTTATTCATGCACAGACTGCAATTTTAATTTTGGGCCGAGTTTCAGCTTGCATTGCCAGAACCAAGTTTGTTATGTGCTGAAACGCTGTTTTCTGACATTTCAGGCTCTAACTTCAAAAATCATGCAAAACACTTCTAACACCTTCAGATATGTTTCTCTGTGTTGCAAAATAGGTTTTATTCATGCACAGACTGCAATTTTAATTTTTGGCCGAGTTTCAGCTTGCATTGCCTGAACCAAGTTTGTTATGTGCTGAAACGCCGTTTTCTGACATTTCAGGCTCTAACTTCAAAAATCATGCAAAACACTTCTAACACCTTCAGATATGTTTCTCTGTGTTGCAAAATAGGTTTTATTCATGCACAGACTGCAATTTTAATTTTTGGCCGAGTTTCAGCTTGCATTGCCTGAACCAAGTTTGTTCTGCGCTGAAAGGCTGTTTTCTGACATTTCAGGCTCTAACTTCAAAAATCATGCAAAACACTTCTAACACCTTCAGATATGTTTCTCTGTGTTGCAAAATAGGTTTTATTCATGCACAGACTGCAATTTTAATTTTTGGCCGAGTTTCAGCTTGCATTGCCAGAACCAAGTTTGTTAAGTGCTGAAACGCTGTTTTCTGACATTTCAGGCTCTAACTTCAAAAATCATGCAAAACACTTCTAACACCTTCAGATATGTTTCTCTGTGTTGCAAAATAGGTTTTATTCATGCACAGACTGCAATTTTAATTTTTGGCCGAGTTTCAGCTTGCATTGCCTGAACCAAGTTTGTTCTGCGCTGAAAGGCTGTTTTCTGACATTTCAGGCTCTAACTTCAAAAATCATGCAAAACACTTCTAACACCTTCAGATATGTTTCTCTGTGTTGCAAAATAGGTTTTATTCATGCACAGACTGCAATTTTAATTTTTGGCCGAGTTTCAGCTTGCATTGCCAGAACCAAGTTTGTTAAGTGCTGAAACGCTGTTTTCTGACATTTCAGGCTCTAACTTCAAAAATCATGCAAAACACTTCTAACACCTTCAGATATGTTTCTCTGTGTTGCAAAATAGGTTTTATTCATGCACAGACTGCAATTTTAATTTTGGACCGAGTTTCAGCTTGCATTGCCAGAACCAAGTTTGTTAAGTGCTGAAACGCTGTTTTCTGACATTTCAGGCTCTAACTTCAAAAATCATGCAAAACACTTCTAACACCTTCAGATATGTTTCTCTGTGTTGCAAAATAGGTTTTATTCATGCACAGACTGCAATTTTAATTTTATACCGAGTTTCAGCTTCCATTGCCTGAACCAAGTTTGTTCTGCGCTGAAAGGCTGTTTTCTGACATTTCAGGCTCTAACTTCAAAAATCATGCAAAACACTTCTAACACCTTCAGATATGTTTCTCTGTGTTGCAAAATAGGTTTTATTCATGCACAGACTGCAATTTTAATTTTGGGCCGAGTTTCAGCTTGCATTGCCTGAACCAAGTTTGTTATGTGCTGAAACGCCGTTTTCTGACATTTCAGGCTCTAACTTCAAAAATCATGCAAAACACTTCTAACACCTTCAGATATGTTTCTCTGTGTTGCAAAATAGGTTTTATTCATGCACAGACTGCAAGTTTTATTTTGGACCGAGTTTCAGCTTGCATTGCCAGAACCAAGTTTGTTATGTGCTGAAACGCCTTTTTCTGACATTTCAGGCTCTAACTTCAAAAATCATGCAAAACACTTCTAACACCTTCAGATATGTTTCTCTGTGTTGCAAAATAGGTTTTATTCATGCACAGACTGCAATTTTGATTTTGGATCGAGTTTCAGCTTGCATTGCCAGAACCAAGTTTGTTAAGTGCTGAAACGCTGTTTTCTGACATTTCAGGCTCTAACTTCAAAAATCATGCAAAACACTTCTAACACCTTCAGATATGTTTCTCTGTGTTGCAAAATAGGTTTTATTCATGCACAGACTGCAATTTTAATTTTGGGCCGAGTTTCAGCTTGCATTGCCTGAACCAAGTTTGTTCTGTGCTGAAACGGCGTTTTCTGACATTTCAGGCTCTAACTTCAAAAATCATGCAAAACACTTCTAACACCTTCAGATATGTTTCTCTGTGTTGCAAAATAGGTTTTATTCATGCACAGACTGCAATTTTAATTTTGGGCCGAGTTTCAGCTTGCATTGCCTGAACCAAGTTTGTTATGTGCTGAAACGCCGTTTTCTGGCATTTCAGGCTCTAACTTCAAAAATCAAGCAAAACACTTCTAACAATTTCAGATATGTTTCTCTGTGTTGCAAAATAGGTTTTATTCATGCACAGACTGCAATTTTAATTTTGGGCCGAGTTTCAGCTTGCATTGCCAGAACCAAGTTTGTTATGTGCTGAAACGCTGTTTTCTGACATTTCAGGCTCTAACTTCAAAAATCATGCAAAACACTTCTAACACCTTCAGATATGTTTCTCTGTGTTGCAAAATAGGTTTTATTCATGCACAGACTGCAATTTTAATTTTTGGCCGAGTTTCAGCTTGCATTGCCTGAACCAAGTTTGTTATGTGCTGAAACGCCGTTTTCTGACATTTCAGGCTCTAACTTCAAAAATCATGCAAAACACTTCTAACACCTTCAGATATGTTTCTCTGTGTTGCAAAATAGGTTTTATTCATGCACAGACTGCAAGTTTTATTTTGGACCGAGTTTCAGCTTGCATTGCCAGAACCAAGTTTGTTATGTGCTGAAACGCCTTTTTCTGACATTTCAGGCTCTAACTTCAAAAATCATGCAAAACACTTCTAACACCTTCAGATATGTTTCTCTGTGTTGCAAAATATGTTTTATTCATGCACAGACTGCAATTTTAATTTTGGGCCGAGTTTCAGCTTGCATTGCGTGAACCAAGTTTGTTATGTGCTGAAACGCCGTTTTCTGGCATTTCAGGCTCTAACTTCAAAAATCATGCAAAACACTTCTAACACCTTCAGATATGTTTCTCTGTGTTGCAAAATAGGTTTTATTCATGCACAGACTGCAATTTTAATTTTGGGCCGAGTTTCAGCTTGTATTGCCAGAACCAAGTTTGTTATGTGCTGAAACGCTGTTTTCTGACATTTCAGGCTCTAACTTCAAAAATCATGCAAAACACTTCTAACAGCTTCAGATATGTTTCTCTGTGTTGCAAAATAGGTTTTATTCATGCACAGACTGCAATTTTAATTTTTGGCCGAGTTTCAGCTTGCATTGCCTGAACCAAGTTTGTTATGTGCTGAAACGCCGTTTTCTGACATTTCAGGCTCTAACTTCAAAAATCATGCAAAACACTTCTAACACCTTCAGATATGCTTCTCTGTGTTGCAAAATAGGTTTTATTCATGCACAGACTGCAATTTTAATTTTAGACCGAGTTTCAGCTTGCATTGTCTGAAACAAGTTTGTTATTTGCTGAAACGCCTTTTTCTAAAATTTCAGGCTCTAACTTCAAAAATCATGCAAAACACTTCTAACACCTTCAGATATGTTTCTCTGTGTTGCAAAATAGGTTTTATTCATGCACAGACTG
Source organism: Garra rufa (assembly GCF_049309525.1). Classification (NCBI taxonomy): domain Eukaryota; kingdom Metazoa; phylum Chordata; class Actinopteri; order Cypriniformes; family Cyprinidae; genus Garra; species Garra rufa. The sequence continues at coordinate 78,436 of NW_027394283.1, forward strand.
CAATTTTAATTTTGGACCGAGTTTCAGCTTGCATTGCCAGAACCAAGTTTGTTATGTGCTGAAAAGCCTTTTTCTGACATTTCAGGCTCTAACTTCAAAAATCATGCAAAACACTTCTAACACCTTCAGATATGTTTCTCTGTGTTGCAAAATAGGTTTTATTCATGCACAGACTGCAATTTTAATTTTGGACCGAGTTTCAGCTTGCACTGCCAGAACCAAGTTTGTTAAGTGCTGAAACGCTGTTTTCTGACATTTCAGGCTCTAACTTCAAAAATCATGCAAAACACTTCTAACACCTTCAGATATGTTTCTCTGTGTTGCAAAATAGGTTTTATTCATGCACAGACTGCAATTTTAATTTTAGACCGAGTTTCAGCTTGCATTGCCAGAACCAAGTTTGTTAAGTGCTGAAACGCTGTTTTCTGACATTTCAGGCTCTAACTTCAAAAATCATGCAAAACACTTCTAACACCTTCAGATATGTTTCTCTGTGTTGCAAAATAGGTTTTATTCATGAACAGACTGCAATTTTAATTTTGGGCCGAGTTTCAGCTTGCATTGCCTGAACCAAGTTTGTTATGTGCTGAAACGCCGTTTTCTGACATTTCAGGCTCTAACTTCAAAAATCATGCAAAACACTTCTAACACCTTCAGATATGTTTCTCTGTGCTGCAAAATAGGTTTTATTCATGCACAGACTGCAATTTTAATTTTGGGCCGAGTTTCAGCTTGCATTACCAGAACCAAGTTTGTTATGTGCTGAAACGCTGTTTTCTGACATTTCAGGCTCTAACTTCAAAAATCATGCAAAACACTTCTAACACCTTCAGATATGTTTCTCTGTGTTGCAAAATAGGTTTTATTCATGCACAGACTGCAATTTTAATTTTTGGCCGAGTTTCAGCTTGCATTGCCTGAACCGAGTTTGTTATGTGCTGAAACGCCGTTTTCTGACATTTCAGGCTCTAACTTCAAAAATCATGCAAAACACTTCTAACACCTTCAGATATGTTTCTCTGTGTTGCAAAATAGGTTTTATTCATGCACAGACTGCAATTTTAATTTTTGGCCGAGTTTCAGCTTGCATTGCCAGAACCAAGTTTGTTATGTGCTAAAATGCCTTTTTCTGACATTTCAGGCTCTAACTTCAAAAATCATGCAAAACACTTCTAACACCTTCAGATATGTTTCTCTGTGTTGCAAAATAGGTTTTATTCATGCACAGACTGCAATTTTAATTTTGGACCGAGTTTCAGCTTGCATTGCCAGAACCAAGTTTGTTATGTGCTGAAAAGCCTTTTTCTGACATTTCAGGCTCTAACTTCAAAAATCATGCAAAACACTTCTAACACCTTCAGATATGTTTCTCTGTGTTGCAAAATAGGTTTTATTCATGCACAGACTGCAATTTTAATTTTGGGCCGAGTTTCACCTTGCATTGCCTGAACCAAGTTTGTTATGTGCTGAAACGCCGTTTTCTGACATTTCAGGCTCTAACTTCAAAAATCATGCAAAACACTTCTAACACCTTCAGATATGTTTCTCTGTGCTGCAAAATAGGTTTTATTCATGCACAGACTGCAATTTTAATTTTGGGCCGAGTTTCAGCTTGCAATACCAGAACCAAGTTTGTTATGTGCTGAAACGCTGTTTTCTGACATTTCAGGCTCTAACTTCAAAAATCATGCAAAACACTTCTAACACCTTCAGATATGTTTCTCTGTGTTGCAAAATAGGTTTTATTCATGCACAGACTGCAATTTTAATTTTTGGCCGAGTTTCAGCTTGCATTGCCTGAACCAAGTTTGTTCTGCGCTGAAAGGCTGTTTTCTGACATTTCAGGCTCTAACTTCAAAAATCATGCAAAACACTTCTAACACCTTCAGATATGTTTCTCTGTGTTGCAAAATAGGTTTTATTCATGCACAGACTGCAATTTTAATTTTTGGCCGAGTTTCAGCTTGCATTGCCAGAACCAAGTTTGTTAAGTGCTGAAACGCTGTTTTCTGACATTTCAGGCTCTAACTTCAAAAATCATGCAAAACACTTCTAACACCTTCAGATATGTTTCTCTGTGTTGCAAAATAGGTTTTATTCATGCACAGACTGCAATTTTAATTTTGGACCGAGTTTCAGCTTGCATTGCCAGAACCAAGTTTGTTAAGTGCTGAAACGCTGTTTTCTGACATTTCAGGCTCTAACTTCAAAAATCATGCAAAACACTTCTAACACCTTCAGATATGTTTCTCTGTGTTGCAAAATAGGTTTTATTCATGCACAGACTGCAATTTTAATTTTATACCGAGTTTCAGCTTGCATTGCCTGAACCAAGTTTGTTCTGCGCTGAAAGGCTGTTTTCTGACATTTCAGGCTCTAACTTCAAAAATCATGCAAAACACTTCTAACACCTTCAGATATGTTTCTCTGTGTTGCAAAATAGGTTTTATTCATGCACAGACTGCAATTTTAATTTTGGGCCGAGTTTCAGCTTGCATTGCCTGAACCAAGTTTGTTATGTGCTGAAACGCCGTTTTCTGACATTTCAGGCTCTAACTTCAAAAATCATGCAAAACACTTCTAACACCTTCAGATATGTTTCTCTGTGTTGCAAAATAGGTTTTATTCATGCACAGACTGCAAGTTTTATTTTGGACCGAGTTTCAGCTTGCATTGCCAGAACCAAGTTTGTTATGTGCTGAAACGCCTTTTTCTGACATTTCAGGCTCTAACTTCAAAAATCATGCAAAACACTTCTAACACCTTCAGATATGTTTCTCTGTGTTGCAAAATAGGTTTTATTCATGCACAGACTGCAATTTTGATTTTGGATCGAGTTTCAGCTTGCATTGCCAGAACCAAGTTTGTTAAGTGCTGAAACGCTGTTTTCTGACATTTCAGGCTCTAACTTCAAAAATCATGCAAAACACTTCTAACACCTTCAGATATGTTTCTCTGTGTTGCAAAATAGGTTTTATTCATGCACAGACTGCAATTTTAATTTTGGGCCGAGTTTCAGCTTGCATTGCCTGAACCAAGTTTGTTATGTGCTGAAACGGCGTTTTCTGACATTTCAGGCTCTAACTTCAAAAATCATGCAAAACACTTCTAACACCTTCAGATATGTTTCTCTGTGTTGCAAAATAGGTTTTATTCATGCACAGACTGCAATTTTAATTTTGGGCCGAGTTTCAGCTTGCATTGCCTGAACCAAGTTTGTTATGTGCTGAAACGCCGTTTTCTGGCATTTCAGGCTCTAACTTCAAAAATCAAGCAAAACACTTCTAACAATTTCAGATATGTTTCTCTGTGTTGCAAAATAGGTTTTATTCATGCACAGACTGCAATTTTAATTTTGGGCCGAGTTTCAGCTTGCATTGCCAGAACCAAGTTTGTTATGTGCTGAAACGCTGTTTTCTGACATTTCAGGCTCTAACTTCAAAAATCATGCAAAACACTTCTAACACCTTCAGATATGTTTCTCTGTGTTGCAAAATAGGTTTTATTCATGCACAGACTACAATTTTAATTTTTGGCCGAGTTTCAGCTTGCATTGCCTGAACCAAGTTTGTTATGTGCTGAAACGCCGTTTTCTGACATTTCAGGCTCTAACTTCAAAAATCATGCAAAACACTTCTAACACCTTCAGATATGTTTCTCTGTGTTGCAAAATAGGTTTTATTCATGCACAGACTGCAATTTTAATTTTGGACCGAGTTTCAGCTTGCATTGCCAGAACCAAGTTTGTTAAGTGCTGAAACGCTGTTTTCTGACATTTCAGGCTCTAACTTCAAAAATCATGCAAAACACTTCTAACACCTTCAGATATGTTTCTCTGTGTTGCAAAATAGGTTTTATTCATGCACAGACTGCAGTTTTAATTTTAGACCGAGTTTCAGCTTGCATTGTCTGAACCAAGTTTGTTATGTGCTGAAACGCCTTTTTCTGAAATTTCAGGCTCTAACTTCAAAAATCATGCAAAACACTTCTAACACCTTCAGATATGTTTCTCTGTGTTGCAAAATAGGTTTTATTCATGCACAGACTGCAATTTTAATTTTGGACCGAGTTTCAGCTTGCATTGCCAGAACCAAGTTTGTTATGTGCTGAAAAGCCTTTTTCTGACATTTCAGGCTCTAACTTCAAAAATCATGCAAAACACTTCTAACACCTTCAGATATGTTTCTCTGTGTTGCAAAATAGGTTTTATTCATGCACAGACTGCAATTTTAATTTTGGACCGAGTTTCAGCTTGCACTGCCAGAACCAAGTTTGTTAAGTGCTGAAACGCTGTTTTCTGACATTTCAGGCTCTAACTTCAAAAATCATGCAAAACACTTCTAACACCTTCAGATATGTTTCTCTGTGTTGCAAAATAGGTTTTATTCATGCACAGACTGCAATTTTAATTTTGGACCGAGTTTCAGCTTGCATTGCCAGAACCAAGTTTGTTAAGTGCTGAAACGCTGTTTTCTGACATTTCAGGCTCTAACTTCAAAAATCATGCAAAACACTTCTAACACCTTCAGATATGTTTCTCTGTGTTGCAAAATAGGTTTTATTCATGCACAGACTGCAATTTTAATTTTGGGCCGAGTTTCAGCTTGCATTGCCTGAACCAAGTTTGTTATGTGCTGAAACGCCGTTTTCTGACATTTCAGGCTCTAACTTCAAAAATCATGCAAAACACTTCTAACACCTTCAGATATGTTTCTCTGTGCTGCAAAATAGGTTTTATTCATGCACAGACTGCAATTTTAATTTTGGGCCGAGTTTCAGCTTGCATTGCCTGAACCGAGTTTGTTATGTGCTGAAACGCCGTTTTCTGACATTTCAGGCTCTAACTTCAAAAATCATGCAAAACACTTCTAACACCTTCAGATATGTTTCTCTGTGTTGCAAAATAGGTTTTATTCATGCACAGACTGCAATTTTAATTTTTGGCCGAGTTTCAGCTTGCATTGCCAGAACCAAGTTTGTTAAGTGCTGAAACGCTGTTTTCTGACATTTCAGGCTCTAACTTCAAAAATCATGCAAAACACTTCTAACACCTTCAGATATGTTTCTCTGTGTTGCAAAATAGGTTTTATTCATGCACAGACTGCAATTTTAATTTTTGGCCGAGTTTCAGCTTGCATTGCCAGAACCAAGTTTGTTATGTGCTGATATGCCTTTTTCTGACATTTCAGGCTCTAACTTCAAAAATCATGCAAAACACTTCTAACACCTTCAGATATGTTTCTCTGTGTTGCAAAATAGGTTTTATTCATGCACAGACTGCAATTTTAATTTTTGGCCGAGTTTCAGCTTGCATTGCCTGAACCGAGTTTGTTATGTGCTGAAACGCCGTTTTCTGACATTTCAGGCTCTAACTTCAAAAATCATGCAAAACACTTCTAACACCTTCAGATATGTTTCTCTGTGTTGCAAAATAGGTTTTATTCATGCACAGACTGCAATTTTAATTTTTGGCCGAGTTTCAGCTTGCATTGCCAGAACCAAGTTTGTTATGTGCTGAAATGCCTTTTTCTGACATTTCAGGCTCTAACTTCAAAAATCATGCAAAACACTTCTAACACCTTCAGATATGTTTCTCTGTGTTGCAAAATAGGTTTTATTCATGCACAGACTGCAATTTTAATTTTGGACCGAGTTTCAGCTTGCATTGCCAGAACCAAGTTTGTTATGTGCTGAAAAGCCTTTTTCTGACATTTCAGGCTCTAACTTCAAAAATCATGCAAAACACTTCTAACACCTTCAGATATGTTTCTCTGTGTTGCAAAATAGGTTTTATTCATGCACAGACTGCAATTTTAATTTTGGGCCGAGTTTCACCTTGCATTGCCTGAACCAAGTTTGTTATGTGCTGAAACGCCGTTTTCTGACATTTCAGGCTCTAACTTCAAAAATCATGCAAAACACTTCTAACACCTTCAGATATGTTTCTCTGTGCTGCAAAATAGGTTTTATTCATGCACAGACTGCAATTTTAATTTTGGGCCGAGTTTCAGCTTGCAATACCAGAACCAAGTTTGTTATGTGCTGAAACGCTGTTTTCTGACATTTCAGGCTCTAACTTCAAAAATCATGCAAAACACTTCTAACACCTTCAGATATGTTTCTCTGTGTTGCAAAATAGGTTTTATTCATGCACAGACTGCAATTTTAATTTTTGGCCGAGTTTCAGCTTGCATTGCCTGAACCAAGTTTGTTATGTGCTGAAACGCCGTTTTCTGACATTTCAGGCTCTAACTTCAAAAATCATGCAAAACACTTCAAACACCTTCAGATATGTTTCTCTGTGTTGCAAAATAGGTTTTATTCATGCACAGACTGCAATTTTAATTTTGGACCGAATTTCAGCTTGCATTGCCAGAACCAAGTTTGTTAAGTGCTGAAACGCTGTTTTCTGACATTTCAGGCTCTAACTTCAAAAATCATGCAAAACACTTCTAACACCTTCAGATATGTTTCTCTGTGTTGCAAAATAGGTTTTATTCATGCACAGACTGCAATTTTAATTTTAGACCGAGTTTCAGCTTGCATTGTCTGAACCAAGTTTGTTATGTGCTGAAACGCCTTTTTCTGACATTTCAGGCTCTAACTTCAAAAATCATGCAAAACACTTCTAACACCTTCAGATATGTTTCTCTGTGTTGCAAAATAGGTTTTATTCATGCACAGACTGCAATTTTAATTTTGGATCGAGTTTCAGCTTGCATTGCCAGAACCAAGTTTGTTAAGTGCTGAAACGCTGTTTTCTGACATTTCAGGCTCTAACTTCAAAAATCATGCAAAACACTTCTAACACCTTCAGATATGTTTCTCTGTGTTGCAAAATAGGTTTTATTCATGCACAGACTGCAATTTTAATTTTATACCGAGTTTCAGCTTGCATTGCCTGAACCAAGTTTGTTCTGCGCTGAAAGGCTGTTTTCTGACATTTCAGGCTCTAACTTAAAAAATCATGCAAAACACTTCTAACACCTTCAGATATGTTTCTCTGTGTTGCAAAATAGGTTTTATTCATGCACAGACTGCAATTTTAATTTTGGGCCGAGTTTCAGCTTGCATTGCCTGAACCAAGTTTGTTATGTGCTGAAACGCCGTTTTCTGACATTTCAGGCTCTAACTTCAAAAATCATGCAAAACACTTCTAACACCTTCAGATATGATTCTCTGTGTTGCAAAATAGGTTTTATTCATGCACAGACTGCAATTTTAATTTTTGGCCGAGTTTCAGCTTGCATTGCCTGAACCGAGTTTGTTATGTGCTGAAACGCCGTTTTCTGACATTTCAGGCTCTAACTTCAAAAATCATGCAAAACACTTCTAACACCTTCAAATATGTTTCTCTGTGTTGCAAAATAGGTTTTATTCATGCACAGACTGCAATTTTAATTTTTGGCCGAGTTTCAGCTTGCATTGCCAGAACCAAGTTTGTTATGTGCTGAAATGCCTTTTTCTGACATTTCAGGCTCTAACTTCAAAAATCATGCAAAACACTTCTAACACCTTCAAATATGTTTCTCTGTGTTGCAAAATAGGTTTTATTCATGCACAGACTGCAATTTTAATTTTGGGCCGAGTTTCAGCTTGCATTACCAGAACCAAGTTTGTCATGTGCTGAAACGCTGTTTTCTGACATTTCAGGCTCTAACTTCAAAAATCATGCAAAACACTTCTAACACCTTCAGATATGTTTCTCTGTGTTGCAAAATAGGTTTTATTCATGCACAGACTGCAATTTTAATTTTTGGCCGAGTTTCAGCTTGCATTGCCTGAACCGAGTTTGTTATGTGCTGAAACGCCGTTTTCTGACATTTCAGGCTCTAACTTCAAAAATCATGCAAAACACTTCTAACACCTTCAAATATGTTTCTCTGTGTTGCAAAATAGGTTTTATTCATGCACAGACTGCAATTTTAATTTTTGGCCGAGTTTCAGCTTGCATTGCCAGAACCAAGTTTGTTATGTGCTGAAATGCCTTTTTCTGACATTTCAGGCTCTAACTTCAAAAATCATGCAAAACACTTCTAACACCTTCAAATATGTTTCTCTGTGTTGCAAAATAGGTTTTATTCATGCACAGACTGCAATTTTAATTTTGGGCCGAGTTTCAGCTTGCATTACCAGAACCAAGTTTGTCATGTGCTGAAACGCTGTTTTCTGACATTTCAGGCTCTAACTTCAAAAATCATGCAAAACACTTCTAACACCTTCAGATATGTTTCTCTGTGTTGCAAAATAGGTTTTATTCATGCACAGACTGCAATTTTAATTTTTGGCCGAGTTTCAGCTTGCATTGCCTGAACCGAGTTTGTTATGTGCTGAAACGCCGTTTTCTGACATTTCAGGCTCTAACTTCAAAAATCATGCAAAACACTTCTAACACCTTCAGATATGTTTCTCTGTGTTGCAAAATAGGTTTTATTCATGCACAGACTGCAATTTTAATTTTTGGCCGAGTTTCAGCTTGCATTGCCAGAACCAAGTTTGTTATGTGCTGAAATGCCTTTTTCTGACATTTCAGGCTCTAACTTCAAAAATCATGCAAAACACTTCTAACACCTTCAGATATGTTTCTCTGTGTTGCAAAATAGGTTTTATTCATGCACAGACTGCAATTTTAATTTTGGACCGAGTTTCAGCTTGCATTGCCAGAACCAAGTTTGTTATGTGCTGAAAAGCCTTTTTCTGACATTTCAGGCTCTAACCTCAAAAATCATGCAAAACACTTCTAACACCTTCAGATATGTTTCTCTGTGTTGCAAAATAGGTTTTATTCATGCACAGACTGCAATTTTAATTTTGGACCGAGTTTCAGCTTGCACTGCCAGAACCAAGTTTGTTAAGTGCTGAAACGCTGTTTTCTGACATTTCAGGCTCTAACTTCAAAAATCATGCAAAACACTTCTAACACCTTCAGATATGTTTCTCTGTGTTGCAAAATAGGTTTTATTCATGCACAGACTGCAATTTTAATTTTAGACCGAGTTTCAGCTTGCATTGCCAGAACCAAGTTTGTTAAGTGCTGAAACGCTGTTTTCTGACATTTCAGGCTCTAACTTCAAAAATCATGCAAAACACTTCTAACACCTTCAGATATGTTTCTCTGTGTTGCAAAATAGGTTTTATTCATGCACAGACTGCAATTTTAATTTTGGACCGAGTTTCAGCTTGCATTGCCAGAACCAAGTTTGTTATGTGCTGAAAAGCCTTTTTCTGACATTTCAGGCTCTAACCTCAAAAATCATGCAAAACACTTCTAACACCTTCAGATATGTTTCTCTGTGTTGCAAAATAGGTTTTATTCATGCACAGACTGCAATTTTAATTTTGGACCGAGTTTCAGCTTGCACTGCCAGAACCAAGTTTGTTAAGTGCTGAAACGCTGTTTTCTGACATTTCAGGCTCTAACTTCAAAAATCATGCAAAACACTTCTAACACCTTCAGATATGTTTCTCTGTGTTGCAAAATAGGTTTTATTCATGCACAGACTGCAATTTTAATTTTAGACCGAGTTTCAGCTTGCATTGCCAGAACCAAGTTTGTTAAGTGCTGAAACGCTGTTTTCTGACATTTCAGGCTCTAACTTCAAAAATCATGCAAAACACTTCTAACACCTTCAGATATGTTTCTCTGTGTTGCAAAATAGGTTTTATTCATGCACAGACTGCAATTTTAATTTTGGGCCGAGTTTCAGCTTGCATTGCCTGAACCAAGTTTGTTATGTGCTGAAACGCCGTTTTCTGACATTTCAGGCTCTAACTTCAAAAATCATGCAAAACACTTCTAACACCTTCAGATATGTTTCTCTGTGCTGCAAAATAGGTTTTATTCATGCACAGACTGCAATTTTAATTTTGGGCCGAGTTTCAGCTTGCATTACCAGAACCAAGTTTGTTATGTGCTGAAACGCTGTTTTCTGACATTTCAGGCTCTAACTTCAAAAATCATGCAAAACACTTCTAACACCTTCAGATATGTTTCTCTGTGTTGCAAAATAGGTTTTATTCATGCACAGACTGCAATTTTAATTTTTGGCCGAGTTTCAGCTTGCATTGCCAGAACCAAGTTTGTTATGTGCTGAAAAGCCTTTTTCTGACATTTCAGGCTCTAACTTCAAAAATCATGCAAAACACTTCTAACACCTTCAGATATGTTTCTCTGTGTTGCAAAATAGGTTTTATTCATGCACAGACTGCAATTTTAATTTTGGGCCGAGTTTCACCTTGCATTGCCTGAACCAAGTTTGTTATGTGCTGAAACGCCGTTTTCTGACATTTCAGGCTCTAACTTCAAAAATCATGCAAAACACTTCTAACACCTTCAGATATGTTTCTCTGTGCTGCAAAATAGGTTTTATTCATGCACAGACTGCAATTTTAATTTTGGGCCGAGTTTCAGCTTGCAATACCAGAACCAAGTTTGTTATGTGCTGAAACGCTGTTTTCTGACATTTCAGGCTCTAACTTCAAAAATCATGCAAAACACTTCTAACACCTTCAGATATGTTTCTCTGTGTTGCAAAATAGGTTTTATTCATGCACAGACTGCAATTTTAATTTTTGGCCGAGTTTCAGCTTGCATTGCCTGAACCAAGTTTGTTCTGCGCTGAAAGGCTGTTTTCTGACATTTCAGGCTCTAACTTCAAAAATCATGCAAAACACTTCTAACACCTTCAGATATGTTTCTCTGTGTTGCAAAATAGGTTTTATTCATGCACAGACTGCAATTTTAATTTTTGGCCGAGTTTCAGCTTGCATTGCCAGAACCAAGTTTGTTAAGTGCTGAAACGCTGTTTTCTGACATTTCAGGCTCTAACTTCAAAAATCATGCAAAACACTTCTAACACCTTCAGATATGTTTCTCTGTGTTGCAAAATAGGTTTTATTCATGCACAGACTGCAATTTTAATTTTGGACCGAGTTTCAGCTTGCATTGCCAGAACCAAGTTTGTTAAGTGCTGAAACGCTGTTTTCTGACATTTCAGGCTCTAACTTCAAAAATCATGCAAAACACTTCTAACACCTTCAGATATGTTTCTCTGTGTTGCAAAATAGGTTTTATTCATGCACAGACTGCAATTTTAATTTTATACCGAGTTTCAGCTTGCATTGCCTGAACCAAGTTTGTTCTGCGCTGAAAGGCTGTTTTCTGACATTTCAGGCTCTAACTTCAAAAATCATGCAAAACACTTCTAACACCTTCAGATATGTTTCTCTGTGTTGCAAAATAGGTTTTATTCATGCACAGACTGCAATTTTAATTTTGGGCCGAGTTTCAGCTTGCATTGCCTGAACCAAGTTTGTTATGTGCTGAAACGCCGTTTTCTGACATTTCAGGCTCTAACTTCAAAAATCATGCAAAACACTTCTAACACCTTCAGATATGTTTCTCTGTGTTGCAAAATAGGTTTTATTCATGCACAGACTGCAAGTTTTATTTTGGACCGAGTTTCAGCTTGCATTGCCAGAACCAAGTTTGTTATGTGCTGAAACGCCTTTTTCTGACATTTCAGGCTCTAACTTCAAAAATCATGCAAAACACTTCTAACACCTTCAGATATGTTTCTCTGTGTTGCAAAATAGGTTTTATTCATGCACAGACTGCAATTTTGATTTTGGATCGAGTTTCAGCTTGCATTGCCAGAACCAAGTTTGTTAAGTGCTGAAACGCTGTTTTCTGACATTTCAGGCTCTAACTTCAAAAATCATGCAAAACACTTCTAACACCTTCAGATATGTTTCTCTGTGTTGCAAAATAGGTTTTATTCATGCACAGACTGCAATTTTAATTTTGGGCCGAGTTTCAGCTTGCATTGCCTGAACCAAGTTTGTTATGTGCTGAAACGGCGTTTTCTGACATTTCAGGCTCTAACTTCAAAAATCATGCAAAACACTTCTAACACCTTCAGATATGTTTCTCTGTGTTGCAAAATAGGTTTTATTCATGCACAGACTGCAATTTTAATTTTGGGCCGAGTTTCAGCTTGCATTGCCTGAACCAAGTTTGTTATGTGCTGAAACGCCGTTTTCTGGCATTTCAGGCTCTAACTTCAAAAATCAAGCAAAACACTTCTAACAATTTCAGATATGTTTCTCTGTGTTGCAAAATAGGTTTTATTCATGCACAGACTGCAATTTTAATTTTGGGCCGAGTTTCAGCTTGCATTGCCAGAACCAAGTTTGTTATGTGCTGAAACGCTGTTTTCTGACATTTCAGGCTCTAACTTCAAAAATCATGCAAAACACTTCTAACACCTTCAGATATGTTTCTCTGTGTTGCAAAATAGGTTTTATTCATGCACAGACTACAATTTTAATTTTTGGCCGAGTTTCAGCTTGCATTGCCTGAACCAAGTTTGTTATGTGCTGAAACGCCGTTTTCTGACATTTCAGGCTCTAACTTCAAAAATCATGCAAAACACTTCTAACACCTTCAGATATGTTTCTCTGTGTTGCAAAATAGGTTTTATTCATGCACAGACTGCAATTTTAATTTTGGACCGAGTTTCAGCTTGCATTGCCAGAACCAAGTTTGTTAAGTGCTGAAACGCTGTTTTCTGACATTTCAGGCTCTAACTTCAAAAATCATGCAAAACACTTCTAACACCTTCAGATATGTTTCTCTGTGTTGCAAAATAGGTTTTATTCATGCACAGACTGCAGTTTTAATTTTAGACCGAGTTTCAGCTTGCATTGTCTGAACCAAGTTTGTTATGTGCTGAAACGCCTTTTTCTGAAATTTCAGGCTCTAACTTCAAAAATCATGCAAAACACTTCTAACACCTTCAGATATGTTTCTCTGTGTTGCAAAATAGGTTTTATTCATGCACAGACTGCAATTTTAATTTTGGACCGAGTTTCAGCTTGCATTGCCAGAACCAAGTTTGTTATGTGCTGAAAAGCCTTTTTCTGACATTTCAGGCTCTAACTTCAAAAATCATGCAAAACACTTCTAACACCTTCAGATATGTTTCTCTGTGTTGCAAAATAGGTTTTATTCATGCACAGACTGCAATTTTAATTTTGGACCGAGTTTCAGCTTGCACTGCCAGAACCAAGTTTGTTAAGTGCTGAAACGCTGTTTTCTGACATTTCAGGCTCTAACTTCAAAAATCATGCAAAACACTTCTAACACCTTCAGATATGTTTCTCTGTGTTGCAAAATAGGTTTTATTCATGCACAGACTGCAATTTTAATTTTGGACCGAGTTTCAGCTTGCATTGCCAGAACCAAGTTTGTTAAGTGCTGAAACGCTGTTTTCTGACATTTCAGGCTCTAACTTCAAAAATCATGCAAAACACTTCTAACACCTTCAGATATGTTTCTCTGTGTTGCAAAATAGGTTTTATTCATGCACAGACTGCAATTTTAATTTTGGGCCGAGTTTCAGCTTGCATTGCCTGAACCAAGTTTGTTATGTGCTGAAACGCCGTTTTCTGACATTTCAGGCTCTAACTTCAAAAATCATGCAAAACACTTCTAACACCTTCAGATATGTTTCTCTGTGCTGCAAAATAGGTTTTATTCATGCACAGACTGCAATTTTAATTTTGGGCCGAGTTTCAGCTTGCATTGCCTGAACCGAGTTTGTTATGTGCTGAAACGCCGTTTTCTGACATTTCAGGCTCTAACTTCAAAAATCATGCAAAACACTTCTAACACCTTCAGATATGTTTCTCTGTGTTGCAAAATAGGTTTTATTCATGCACAGACTGCAATTTTAATTTTTGGCCGAGTTTCAGCTTGCATTGCCAGAACCAAGTTTGTTATGTGCTGATATGCCTTTTTCTGACATTTCAGGCTCTAACTTCAAAAATCATGCAAAACACTTCTAACACCTTCAGATATGTTTCTCTGTGTTGCAAAATAGGTTTTATTCATGCACAGACTGCAATTTTAATTTTGGACCGAGTTTCAGCTTGCATTGCCAGAACCAAGTTTGTTATGTGCTGAAAAGCCTTTTTCTGACATTTCAGGCTCTAACTTCAAAAATCATGCAAAACACTTCTAACACCTTCAGATATGTTTCTCTGTGTTGTAAAATAGGTTTTATTCATGCACAGACTGCAATTTTAATTTTAGACCGAGTTTCAGCTTGCATTGCCAGAACCAAGTTTGTTAAGTGCTGAAACGCTGTTTTCTGACATTTCAGGCTCTAACTTCAAAAATCATGCAAAACACTTCTAACACCTTCAGATATGTTTCTCTGTGTTGCAAAATAGGTTTTATTCATGCACAGACTGCAATTTTAATTTTGGACCGAGTTTCAGCTTGCATTGCCAGAACCAAGTTTGTTAAGTGCTGAAACGCTGTTTTCTGACATTTCAGGCTCTAACTTCAAAAATCATGCAAAACACTTCTAACACCTTCAGATATGTTTCTCTGTGTTGCAAAATAGGTTTTATTCATGCACAGACTGCAATTTTAATTTTGGGCCGAGTTTCAGCTTGCATTGCCTGAACCAAGTTTGTTATGTGCTGAAACGCCGTTTTCTGACATTTCAGGCTCTAACTTCAAAAATCATGCAAAACACTTCTAACACCTTCAGATATGTTTCTCTGTGCTGCAAAATAGGTTTTATTCATGCACAGACTGCAATTTTAATTTTGGGCCGAGTTTCAGCTTGCATTACCAGAACCAAGTTTGTTATGTGCTGAAACGCTGTTTTCTGACATTTCAGGCTCTAACTTCAAAAATCATGCAAAACACTTCTAACACCTTCAGATATGTTTCTCTGTGTTGCAAAATAGGTTTTATTCATGCACAGACTGCAATTTTAATTTTTGGCCGAGTTTCAGCTTGCAGTGCCTGAACCGAGTTTGTTATGTGCTGAAACGCCGTTTTCTGACATTTCAGGCTCTAACTTCAAAAATCATGCAAAACACTTCTAACACCTTCAGATATGTTTCTCTGTGTTGCAAAATAGCTTTTATTCATGCACAGACTGCAATTTTAATTTTTGGCCGAGTTTCAGCTTGCATTGCCAGAACCAAGTTTGTTATGTGCTGAAATGCCTTTTTCTGACATTTCAGGCTCTAACTTCAAAAATCATGCAAAACACTTCTAACACCTTCAGATATGTTTCTCTGTGTTGCAAAATAGGTTTTATTCATGCACAGACTGCAATTTTAATTTTGGACCGAGTTTCAGCTTGCATTGCCAGAACCAAGTTTGTTATGTGCTGAAAAGCCTTTTTCTGACATTTCAGGCTCTAACTTCAAAAATCATGCAAAACACTTCTAACACCTTCAGATATGTTTCTCTGTGTTGCAAAATAGGTTTTATTCATGCACAGACTGCAATTTTAATTTTGGGCCGAGTTTCACCTTGCATTGCCTGAACCAAGTTTGTTATGTGCTGAAACGCCGTTTTCTGACATTTCAGGCTCTAACTTCAAAAATCATGCAAAACACTTCTAACACCTTCAGATATGTTTCTCTGTGCTGCAAAATAGGTTTTATTCATGCACAGACTGCAATTTTAATTTTGGGCCGAGTTTCAGCTTGCAATACCAGAACCAAGTTTGTTATGTGCTGAAACGCTGTTTTCTGACATTTCAGGCTCTAACTTCAAAAATCATGCAAAACACTTCTAACACCTTCAGATATGTTTCTCTGTGTTGCAAAATAGGTTTTATTCATGCACAGACTGCAATTTTAATTTTTGGCCGAGTTTCAGCTTGCATTGCCTGAACCAAGTTTGTTATGTGCTGAAACGCCGTTTTCTGACATTTCAGGCTCTAACTTCAAAAATCATGCAAAACACTTCTAACACCTTCAGATATGTTTCTCTGTGTTGCAAAATAGGTTTTATTCATGCACAGACTGCAATTTTAATTTTGGGCCGAGTTTCAGCTTGCATTGCCTGAACCAAGTTTGTTATGTGCTGAAACGCCGTTATCTGACATTTCAGGCTCTAACTTCAAAAATCATGCAAAACACTTCTAACACCTTCAGATATGTTTCTCTGTGCTGCAAAGTAGGTTTTATTCATGCACAGACTGCAATTTTAATTTTGGGCCGAGTTTCAGCTTGCATTGCCTGAACCGAGTTTGTTATGTGCTGAAACGCCGTTTTCTGACATTTCAGGCTCTAACTTCAAAAATCATGCAAAACACTTCTAACACCTTCAGATATGTTTCTCTGTGTTGCAAAATAGGTTTTATTCATGCACAGACTGCAATTTTAATTTTTGGCCGAGTTTCAGCTTGCATTGCCAGAACCAAGTTTGTTATGTGCTGATATGCCTTTTTCTGACATTTCAGGCTCTAACTTCAAAAATCATGCAAAACACTTCTAACACCTTCAGACATGTTTCTCTGTGTTGCAAAATAGGTTTTATTCATGCACAGACTGCAATTTTAATTTTGGACCGAGTTTCAGCTTACATTGCCAGAACCAAGTTTGTTATGTGCTGAAACGGCGTTTTCTGACATTTCAGGCTCTAACTTCAAAAATCATGCAAAACACTTCTAACACCTTCAGATATGTTTCTCTGTGTTGCAAAATAGGTTTTATTCATGCACAGACTGCAATTTTAATTTTGGGCCGAGTTTCAGCTTGCATTGCCTGAACCAAGTTTGTTATGTGCTGAAACGCCGTTTTCTGGCATTTCAGGCTCTAACTTCAAAAATCAAGCAAAACACTTCTAACAATTTCAGATATGTTTCTCTGTGTTGCAAAATAGGTTTTATTCATGCACAGACTGCAATTTTAATTTTGGGCCGAGTTTCAGCTTGCATTGCCAGAACCAAGTTTGTTATGTGCTGAAACGCTGTTTTCTGACATTTCAGGCTCTAACTTCAAAAATCATGCAAAACACTTCTAACACCTTCAGATATGTTTCTCTGTGTTGCAAAATAGGTTTTATTCATGCACAGACTACAATTTTAATTTTTGGCCGAGTTTCAGCTTGCATTGCCTGAACCAAGTTTGTTATGTGCTGAAACGCCGTTTTCTGACATTTCAGGCTCTAACTTCAAAAATCATGCAAAACACTTCTAACACCTTCAGATATGTTTCTCTGTGTTGCAAAATAGGTTTTATTCATGCACAGACTGCAATTTTAATTTTGGACCGAGTTTCAGCTTGCATTGCCAGAACCAAGTTTGTTAAGTGCTGAAACGCTGTTTTCTGACATTTCAGGCTCTAACTTCAAAAATCATGCAAAACACTTCTAACACCTTCAGATATGTTTCTCTGTGTTGCAAAATAGGTTTTATTCATGCACAGACTGCAGTTTTAATTTTAGACCGAGTTTCAGCTTGCATTGTCTGAACCAAGTTTGTTATGTGCTGAAACGCCTTTTTCTGAAATTTCAGGCTCTAACTTCAAAAATCATGCAAAACACTTCTAACACCTTCAGATATGTTTCTCTGTGTTGCAAAATAGGTTTTATTCATGCACAGACTGCAATTTTAATTTTGGACCGAGTTTCAGCTTGCATTGCCAGAACCAAGTTTGTTATGTGCTGAAAAGCCTTTTTCTGACATTTCAGGCTCTAACTTCAAAAATCATGCAAAACACTTCTAACACCTTCAGATATGTTTCTCTGTGTTGCAAAATAGGTTTTATTCATGCACAGACTGCAATTTTAATTTTGGACCGAGTTTCAGCTTGCACTGCCAGAACCAAGTTTGTTAAGTGCTGAAACGCTGTTTTCTGACATTTCAGGCTCTAACTTCAAAAATCATGCAAAACACTTCTAACACCTTCAGATATGTTTCTCTGTGTTGCAAAATAGGTTTTATTCATGCACAGACTGCAATTTTAATTTTGGACCGAGTTTCAGCTTGCATTGCCAGAACCAAGTTTGTTAAGTGCTGAAACGCTGTTTTCTGACATTTCAGGCTCTAACTTCAAAAATCATGCAAAACACTTCTAACACCTTCAGATATGTTTCTCTGTGTTGCAAAATAGGTTTTATTCATGCACAGACTGCAATTTTAATTTTGGGCCGAGTTTCAGCTTGCATTGCCTGAACCAAGTTTGTTATGTGCTGAAACGCCGTTTTCTGACATTTCAGGCTCTAACTTCAAAAATCATGCAAAACACTTCTAACACCTTCAGATATGTTTCTCTGTGCTGCAAAATAGGTTTTATTCATGCACAGACTGCAATTTTAATTTTGGGCCGAGTTTCAGCTTGCATTGCCTGAACCGAGTTTGTTATGTGCTGAAACGCCGTTTTCTGACATTTCAGGCTCTAACTTCAAAAATCATGCAAAACACTTCTAACACCTTCAGATATGTTTCTCTGTGTTGCAAAATAGGTTTTATTCATGCACAGACTGCAATTTTAATTTTTGGCCGAGTTTCAGCTTGCATTGCCAGAACCAAGTTTGTTATGTGCTGATATGCCTTTTTCTGACATTTCAGGCTCTAACTTCAAAAATCATGCAAAACACTTCTAACACCTTCAGATATGTTTCTCTGTGTTGCAAAATAGGTTTTATTCATGCACAGACTGCAATTTTAATTTTGGACCGAGTTTCAGCTTGCATTGCCAGAACCAAGTTTGTTATGTGCTGAAAAGCCTTTTTCTGACATTTCAGGCTCTAACTTCAAAAATCA
Organism: Garra rufa; assembly: GCF_049309525.1. Classification (NCBI taxonomy): domain Eukaryota; kingdom Metazoa; phylum Chordata; class Actinopteri; order Cypriniformes; family Cyprinidae; genus Garra; species Garra rufa. Next base: position 97,020 of record NW_027394283.1, read on the forward strand.
TGCAAAACACTTCTAACACCTTCAGATATGTTTCTCTGTGTTGTAAAATAGGTTTTATTCATGCACAGACTGCAATTTTAATTTTAGACCGAGTTTCAGCTTGCATTGCCAGAACCAAGTTTGTTAAGTGCTGAAACGCTGTTTTCTGACATTTCAGGCTCTAACTTCAAAAATCATGCAAAACACTTCTAACACCTTCAGATATGTTTCTCTGTGTTGCAAAATAGGTTTTATTCATGCACAGACTGCAATTTTAATTTTGGACCGAGTTTCAGCTTGCATTGCCAGAACCAAGTTTGTTAAGTGCTGAAACGCTGTTTTCTGACATTTCAGGCTCTAACTTCAAAAATCATGCAAAACACTTCTAACACCTTCAGATATGTTTCTCTGTGTTGCAAAATAGGTTTTATTCATGCACAGACTGCAATTTTAATTTTGGGCCGAGTTTCAGCTTGCATTGCCTGAACCAAGTTTGTTATGTGCTGAAACGCCGTTTTCTGACATTTCAGGCTCTAACTTCAAAAATCATGCAAAACACTTCTAACACCTTCAGATATGTTTCTCTGTGCTGCAAAATAGGTTTTATTCATGCACAGACTGCAATTTTAATTTTGGGCCGAGTTTCAGCTTGCATTACCAGAACCAAGTTTGTTATGTGCTGAAACGCTGTTTTCTGACATTTCAGGCTCTAACTTCAAAAATCATGCAAAACACTTCTAACACCTTCAGATATGTTTCTCTGTGTTGCAAAATAGGTTTTATTCATGCACAGACTGCAATTTTAATTTTTGGCCGAGTTTCAGCTTGCATTGCCTGAACCGAGTTTGTTATGTGCTGAAACGCCGTTTTCTGACATTTCAGGCTCTAACTTCAAAAATCATGCAAAACACTTCTAACACCTTCAGATATGTTTCTCTGTGTTGCAAAATAGCTTTTATTCATGCACAGACTGCAATTTTAATTTTTGGCCGAGTTTCAGCTTGCATTGCCAGAACCAAGTTTGTTATGTGCTGAAATGCCTTTTTCTGACATTTCAGGCTCTAACTTCAAAAATCATGCAAAACACTTCTAACACCTTCAGATATGTTTCTCTGTGTTGCAAAATAGGTTTTATTCATGCACAGACTGCAATTTTAATTTTGGACCGAGTTTCAGCTTGCATTGCCAGAACCAAGTTTGTTATGTGCTGAAAAGCCTTTTTCTGACATTTCAGGCTCTAACTTCAAAAATCATGCAAAACACTTCTAACACCTTCAGATATGTTTCTCTGTGTTGCAAAATAGGTTTTATTCATGCACAGACTGCAATTTTAATTTTTGGCCGAGTTTCAGCTTGCATTGCCTGAACCAAGTTTGTTATGTGCTGAAACGCCGTTTTCTGACATTTCAGGCTCTAACTTCAAAAATCATGCAAAACACTTCTAACACCTTCAGATATGTTTCTCTGTGTTGCAAAATAGGTTTTATTCATGCACAGACTGCAATTTTAATTTTGGGCCGAGTTTCAGCTTGCATTGCCTGAACCAAGTTTGTTATGTGCTGAAACGCCGTTATCTGACATTTCAGGCTCTAACTTCAAAAATCATGCAAAACACTTCTAACACCTTCAGATATGTTTCTCTGTGCTGCAAAGTAGGTTTTATTCATGCACAGACTGCAATTTTAATTTTGGGCCGAGTTTCAGCTTGCATTGCCTGAACCGAGTTTGTTATGTGCTGAAACGCCGTTTTCTGACATTTCAGGCTCTAACTTCAAAAATCATGCAAAACACTTCTAACACCTTCAGATATGTTTCTCTGTGTTGCAAAATAGGTTTTATTCATGCACAGACTGCAATTTTAATTTTTGGCCGAGTTTCAGCTTGCATTGCCAGAACCAAGTTTGTTATGTGCTGATATGCCTTTTTCTGACATTTCAGGCTCTAACTTCAAAAATCATGCAAAACACTTCTAACACCTTCAGACATGTTTCTCTGTGTTGCAAAATAGGTTTTATTCATGCACAGACTGCAATTTTAATTTTGGACCGAGTTTCAGCTTACATTGCCAGAACCAAGTTTGTTATGTGCTGAAAAGCCTTTTTCTGACATTTCAGGCTCTAACTTCAAAAATCATGCAAAACACTTCTAACACCTTCAGATATGTTTCTCTGTGTTGCAAAATAGGTTTTATTCATGCACAGACTGCAATTTTAATTTTAGACCGAGTTTCAGCTTGCATTGCCAGAACCAAGTTTGTTAAGTGCTGAAACGCTGTTTTCTGACATTTCAGGCTCTAACTTCAAAAATCATGCAAAACACTTCTAACACCTTCAGATATGTTTCTCTGTGTTGCAAAATAGGTTTTATTCATGCACAGACTGCAATTTTAATTTTGGACCGAGTTTCAGCTTGCATTGCCAGAACCAAGTTTGTTAAGTGCTGAAACGCTGTTTTCTGACATTTCAGGCTCTAACTTCAAAAATCATGCAAAACACTTCTAACACCTTCAGATATGTTTCTCTGTGTTGCAAAATAGGTTTTATTCATGCACAGACTGCAATTTTAATTTTGGGCCGAGTTTCAGCTTGCATTGCCTGAACCAAGTTTGTTATGTGCTGAAACGCCGTTTTCTGACATTTCAGGCTCTAACTTCAAAAATCATGCAAAACACTTCTAACACCTTCAGATATGTTTCTCTGTGTTGCAAAATAGGTTTTATTCATGCACAGACTGCAATTTTAATTTTGGACCGAGTTTCAGCTTGCATTGCCAGAACCAAGTTTGTTATGTGCTGAAAAGCCTTTTTCTGACATTTCAGGCTCTAACTTCAAAAATCATGCAAAACACTTCTAACACCTTCAGATATGTTTCTCTGTGTTGCAAAATAGGTTTTATTCATGCACAGACTGCAATTTTAATTTTGGGCCGAGTTTCACCTTGCATTGCCTGAACCAAGTTTGTTATGTGCTGAAACGCCGTTTTCTGACATTTCAGGCTCTAACTTCAAAAATCATGCAAAACACTTCTAACACCTTCAGATATGTTTCTCTGTGCTGCAAAATAGGTTTTATTCATGCACAGACTGCAATTTTAATTTTTGGCCGAGTTTCAGCTTGCATTGCCTGAACCAAGTTTGTTATGTGCTGAAACGCCGTTTTCTGACATTTCAGGCTCTAACTTCAAAAATCATGCAAAACACTTCAAACACCTTCAGATATGTTTCTCTGTGTTGCAAAATAGGTTTTATTCATGCACAGACTGCAATTTTAATTTTGGACCGAGTTTCAGCTTGCATTGCCAGAACCAAGTTTGTTAAGTGCTGAAACGCTGTTTTCTGACATTTCAGGCTCTAACTTCAAAAATCATGCAAAACACTTCTAACACCTTCAGATATGTTTCTCTGTGTTGCAAAATAGGTTTTATTCATGCACAGACTGCAATTTTAATTTTAGACCGAGTTTCAGCTTGCATTGTCTGAACCAAGTTTGTTATGTGCTGAAACGCCTTTTTCTGACATTTCAGGCTCTAACTTCAAAAATCATGCAAAACACTTCTAACACCTTCAGATATGTTTCTCTGTGTTGCAAAATAGGTTTTATTCATGCACAGACTGCAATTTTAATTTTGGACCGAGTTTCAGCTTGCATTGCCAGAACCAAGTTTGTTAAGTGCTGAAACGCTGTTTTCTGACATTTCAGGCTCTAACTTCAAAAATCATGCAAAACACTTCTAACACCTTCAGATATGTTTCTCTGTGTTGCAAAATAGGTTTTATTCATGCACAGACTGCAATTTTAATTTTATACCGAGTTTCAGCTTGCATTGCCTGAACCAAGTTTGTTCTGCGCTGAAAGGCTGTTTTCTGACATTTCAGGCTCTAACTTAAAAAATCATGCAAAACACTTCTAACACCTTCAGATATGTTTCTCTGTGTTGCAAAATAGGTTTTATTCATGCACAGACTGCAATTTTAATTTTGGGCCGAGTTTCAGCTTGCATTGCCTGAACCAAGTTTGTTATGTGCTGAAACGCCGTTTTCTGACATTTCAGGCTCTAACTTCAAAAATCATGCAAAACACTTCTAACACCTTCAGATATGTTTCTCTGTGTTGCAAAATAGGTTTTATTCATGCACAGACTGCAATTTTAATTTTTGGCCGAGTTTCAGCTTGCATTGCCTGAACCGATTTTTTTATGTACTGAAACGCCGTTTTCTGACATTTCAGGCTCTAACTTCAAAAATCATGCAAAACACTTCTAACACCTTCAAATATGTTTCTCTGTGTTGCAAAATAGGTTTTATTCATGCACAGACTGCAATTTTAATTTTTGGCCGAGTTTCAGCTTGCATTGCCAGAACCAAGTTTGTTATGTGCTGAAATGCCTTTTTCTGACATTTCAGGCTCTAACTTCAAAAATCATGCAAAACACTTCTAACACCTTCAAATATGTTTCTCTGTGTTGCAAAATAGGTTTTATTCATGCACAGACTGCAATTTTAATTTTGGGCCGAGTTTCAGCTTGCATTGCCAGAACCAAGTTTGTTAAGTGCTGAAACGCTGTTTTCTGACATTTCAGGCTCTAACTTCAAAAATCATGCAAAACACTTCTAACACCTTCAGATATGTTTCTCTGTGTTGCAAAATAGGTTTTATTCATGCACAGACTGCAGTTTTAATTTTAGACCGAGTTTCAGCTTGCATTGTCTGAACCAAGTTTGTTATGTGCTGAAACGCCTTTTTCTGAAATTTCAGGCTCTAACTTCAAAAATCATGCAAAACACTTCTAACACCTTCAGATATGTTTCTCTGTGTTGCAAAATAGGTTTTATTCATGCACAGACTGCAATTTTAATTTTGGACCGAGTTTCAGCTTGCATTGCCAGAACCAAGTTTGTTATGTGCTGAAAAGCCTTTTTCTGACATTTCAGGCTCTAACTTCAAAAATCATGCAAAACACTTCTAACACCTTCAGATATGTTTCTCTGTGTTGCAAAATAGGTTTTATTCATGCACAGACTGCAATTTTAATTTTGGACCGAGTTTCAGCTTGCACTGCCAGAACCAAGTTTGTTAAGTGCTGAAACGCTGTTTTCTGACATTTCAGGCTCTAACTTCAAAAATCATGCAAAACACTTCTAACACCTTCAGATATGTTTCTCTGTGTTGCAAAATAGGTTTTATTCATGCACAGACTGCAATTTTAATTTTGGACCGAGTTTCAGCTTGCATTGCCAGAACCAAGTTTGTTAAGTGCTGAAACGCTGTTTTCTGACATTTCAGGCTCTAACTTCAAAAATCATGCAAAACACTTCTAACACCTTCAGATATGTTTCTCTGTGTTGCAAAATAGGTTTTATTCATGCACAGACTGCAATTTTAATTTTGGGCCGAGTTTCAGCTTGCATTGCCTGAACCAAGTTTGTTATGTGCTGAAACGCCGTTTTCTGACATTTCAGGCTCTAACTTCAAAAATCATGCAAAACACTTCTAACACCTTCAGATATGTTTCTCTGTGCTGCAAAATAGGTTTTATTCATGCACAGACTGCAATTTTAATTTTGGGCCGAGTTTCAGCTTGCATTGCCTGAACCGAGTTTGTTATGTGCTGAAACGCCGTTTTCTGACATTTCAGGCTCTAACTTCAAAAATCATGCAAAACACTTCTAACACCTTCAGATATGTTTCTCTGTGTTGCAAAATAGGTTTTATTCATGCACAGACTGCAATTTTAATTTTTGGCCGAGTTTCAGCTTGCATTGCCAGAACCAAGTTTGTTATGTGCTGATATGCCTTTTTCTGACATTTCAGGCTCTAACTTCAAAAATCATGCAAAACACTTCTAACACCTTCAGATATGTTTCTCTGTGTTGCAAAATAGGTTTTATTCATGCACAGACTGCAATTTTAATTTTGGACCGAGTTTCAGCTTGCATTGCCAGAACCAAGTTTGTTATGTGCTGAAAAGCCTTTTTCTGACATTTCAGGCTCTAACTTCAAAAATCATGCAAAACACTTCTAACACCTTCAGATATGTTTCTCTGTGTTGTAAAATAGGTTTTATTCATGCACAGACTGCAATTTTAATTTTAGACCGAGTTTCAGCTTGCATTGCCAGAACCAAGTTTGTTAAGTGCTGAAACGCTGTTTTCTGACATTTCAGGCTCTAACTTCAAAAATCATGCAAAACACTTCTAACACCTTCAGATATGTTTCTCTGTGTTGCAAAATAGGTTTTATTCATGCACAGACTGCAATTTTAATTTTGGACCGAGTTTCAGCTTGCATTGCCAGAACCAAGTTTGTTAAGTGCTGAAACGCTGTTTTCTGACATTTCAGGCTCTAACTTCAAAAATCATGCAAAACACTTCTAACACCTTCAGATATGTTTCTCTGTGTTGCAAAATAGGTTTTATTCATGCACAGACTGCAATTTTAATTTTGGGCCGAGTTTCAGCTTGCATTGCCTGAACCAAGTTTGTTATGTGCTGAAACGCCGTTTTCTGACATTTCAGGCTCTAACTTCAAAAATCATGCAAAACACTTCTAACACCTTCAGATATGTTTCTCTGTGCTGCAAAATAGGTTTTATTCATGCACAGACTGCAATTTTAATTTTGGGCCGAGTTTCAGCTTGCATTACCAGAACCAAGTTTGTTATGTGCTGAAACGCTGTTTTCTGACATTTCAGGCTCTAACTTCAAAAATCATGCAAAACACTTCTAACACCTTCAGATATGTTTCTCTGTGTTGCAAAATAGGTTTTATTCATGCACAGACTGCAATTTTAATTTTTGGCCGAGTTTCAGCTTGCATTGCCTGAACCGAGTTTGTTATGTGCTGAAACGCCGTTTTCTGACATTTCAGGCTCTAACTTCAAAAATCATGCAAAACACTTCTAACACCTTCAGATATGTTTCTCTGTGTTGCAAAATAGCTTTTATTCATGCACAGACTGCAATTTTAATTTTTGGCCGAGTTTCAGCTTGCATTGCCAGAACCAAGTTTGTTATGTGCTGAAATGCCTTTTTCTGACATTTCAGGCTCTAACTTCAAAAATCATGCAAAACACTTCTAACACCTTCAGATATGTTTCTCTGTGTTGCAAAATAGGTTTTATTCATGCACAGACTGCAATTTTAATTTTGGACCGAGTTTCAGCTTGCATTGCCAGAACCAAGTTTGTTATGTGCTGAAAAGCCTTTTTCTGACATTTCAGGCTCTAACTTCAAAAATCATGCAAAACACTTCTAACACCTTCAGATATGTTTCTCTGTGTTGCAAAATAGGTTTTATTCATGCACAGACTGCAATTTTAATTTTGGGCCGAGTTTCACCTTGCATTGCCTGAACCAAGTTTGTTATGTGCTGAAACGCCGTTTTCTGACATTTCAGGCTCTAACTTCAAAAATCATGCAAAACACTTCTAACACCTTCAGATATGTTTCTCTGTGCTGCAAAATAGGTTTTATTCATGCACAGACTGCAATTTTAATTTTGGGCCGAGTTTCAGCTTGCAATACCAGAACCAAGTTTGTTATGTGCTGAAACGCTGTTTTCTGACATTTCAGGCTCTAACTTCAAAAATCATGCAAAACACTTCTAACACCTTCAGATATGTTTCTCTGTGTTGCAAAATAGGTTTTATTCATGCACAGACTGCAATTTTAATTTTTGGCCGAGTTTCAGCTTGCATTGCCTGAACCAAGTTTGTTATGTGCTGAAACGCCGTTTTCTGACATTTCAGGCTCTAACTTCAAAAATCATGCAAAACACTTCTAACACCTTCAGATATGTTTCTCTGTGTTGCAAAATAGGTTTTATTCATGCACAGACTGCAATTTTAATTTTGGGCCGAGTTTCAGCTTGCATTGCCTGAACCAAGTTTGTTATGTGCTGAAACGCCGTTATCTGACATTTCAGGCTCTAACTTCAAAAATCATGCAAAACACTTCTAACACCTTCAGATATGTTTCTCTGTGCTGCAAAGTAGGTTTTATTCATGCACAGACTGCAATTTTAATTTTGGGCCGAGTTTCAGCTTGCATTGCCTGAACCGAGTTTGTTATGTGCTGAAACGCCGTTTTCTGACATTTCAGGCTCTAACTTCAAAAATCATGCAAAACACTTCTAACACCTTCAGATATGTTTCTCTGTGTTGCAAAATAGGTTTTATTCATGCACAGACTGCAATTTTAATTTTTGGCCGAGTTTCAGCTTGCATTGCCAGAACCAAGTTTGTTATGTGCTGATATGCCTTTTTCTGACATTTCAGGCTCTAACTTCAAAAATCATGCAAAACACTTCTAACACCTTCAGACATGTTTCTCTGTGTTGCAAAATAGGTTTTATTCATGCACAGACTGCAATTTTAATTTTGGACCGAGTTTCAGCTTACATTGCCAGAACCAAGTTTGTTATGTGCTGAAAAGCCTTTTTCTGACATTTCAGGCTCTAACTTCAAAAATCATGCAAAACACTTCTAACACCTTCAGATATGTTTCTCTGTGTTGCAAAATAGGTTTTATTCATGCACAGACTGCAATTTTAATTTTAGACCGAGTTTCAGCTTGCATTGCCAGAACCAAGTTTGTTAAGTGCTGAAACGCTGTTTTCTGACATTTCAGGCTCTAACTTCAAAAATCATGCAAAACACTTCTAACACCTTCAGATATGTTTCTCTGTGTTGCAAAATAGGTTTTATTCATGCACAGACTGCAATTTTAATTTTGGACCGAGTTTCAGCTTGCATTGCCAGAACCAAGTTTGTTAAGTGCTGAAACGCTGTTTTCTGACATTTCAGGCTCTAACTTCAAAAATCATGCAAAACACTTCTAACACCTTCAGATATGTTTCTCTGTGTTGCAAAATAGGTTTTATTCATGCACAGACTGCAATTTTAATTTTGGGCCGAGTTTCAGCTTGCATTGCCTGAACCAAGTTTGTTATGTGCTGAAACGCCGTTTTCTGACATTTCAGGCTCTAACTTCAAAAATCATGCAAAACACTTCTAACACCTTCAGATATGTTTCTCTGTGCTGCAAAATAGGTTTTATTCATGCACAGACTGCAATTTTAATTTTGGGCCGAGTTTCAGCTTGCATTACCAGAACCAAGTTTGTTATGTGCTGAAACGCTGTTTTCTGACATTTCAGGCTCTAACTTCAAAAATCATGCAAAACACTTCTAACACCTTCAGATATGTTTCTCTGTGTTGCAAAATAGGTTTTATTCATGCACAGACTGCAATTTTAATTTTTGGCCGAGTTTCAGCTTGCATTGCCTGAACCGAGTTTGTTATGTGCTGAAACGCCGTTTTCTGACATTTCAGGCTCTAACTTCAAAAATCATGCAAAACACTTCTAACGCCTTCAGATATGTTTCTCTGTGTTGCAAAATAGGTTTTATTCATGCACAGACTGCAATTTTAATTTTTGGCCGAGTTTCAGCTTGCATTGCCAGAACCAAGTTTGTTATGTGCTGAAATGCCTTTTTCTGACATTTCAGGCTCTAACTTCAAAAATCATGCAAAACACTTCTAACACCTTCAGATATGTTTCTCTGTGTTGCAAAATAGGTTTTATTCATGCACAGACTGCAATTTTAATTTTGGACCGAGTTTCAGCTTGCATTGCCAGAACCAAGTTTGTTATGTGCTGAAAAGCCTTTTTCTGACATTTCAGGCTCTAACTTCAAAAATCATGCAAAACACTTCTAACACCTTCAGATATGTTTCTCTGTGTTGCAAAATAGGTTTTATTCATGCACAGACTGCAATTTTAATTTTGGGCCGAGTTTCACCTTGCATTGCCTGAACCAAGTTTGTTATGTGCTGAAACGCCGTTTTCTGACATTTCAGGCTCTAACTTCAAAAATCATGCAAAACACTTCTAACACCTTCAGATATGTTTCTCTGTGCTGCAAAATAGGTTTTATTCATGCACAGACTGCAATTTTAATTTTTGGCCGAGTTTCAGCTTGCATTGCCTGAACCAAGTTTGTTATGTGCTGAAACGCCGTTTTCTGACATTTCAGGCTCTAACTTCAAAAATCATGCAAAACACTTCAAACACCTTCAGATATGTTTCTCTGTGTTGCAAAATAGGTTTTATTCATGCACAGACTGCAATTTTAATTTTGGACCGAGTTTCAGCTTGCATTGCCAGAACCAAGTTTGTTAAGTGCTGAAACGCTGTTTTCTGACATTTCAGGCTCTAACTTCAAAAATCATGCAAAACACTTCTAACACCTTCAGATATGTTTCTCTGTGTTGCAAAATAGGTTTTATTCATGCACAGACTGCAATTTTAATTTTAGACCGAGTTTCAGCTTGCATTGTCTGAACCAAGTTTGTTATGTGCTGAAACGCCTTTTTCTGACATTTCAGGCTCTAACTTCAAAAATCATGCAAAACACTTCTAACACCTTCAGATATGTTTCTCTGTGTTGCAAAATAGGTTTTATTCATGCACAGACTGCAATTTTAATTTTGGACCGAGTTTCAGCTTGCATTGCCAGAACCAAGTTTGTTAAGTGCTGAAACGCTGTTTTCTGACATTTCAGGCTCTAACTTCAAAAATCATGCAAAACACTTCTAACACCTTCAGATATGTTTCTCTGTGTTGCAAAATAGGTTTTATTCATGCACAGACTGCAATTTTAATTTTATACCGAGTTTCAGCTTGCATTGCCTGAACCAAGTTTGTTCTGCGCTGAAAGGCTGTTTTCTGACATTTCAGGCTCTAACTTAAAAAATCATGCAAAACACTTCTAACACCTTCAGATATGTTTCTCTGTGTTGCAAAATAGGTTTTATTCATGCACAGACTGCAATTTTAATTTTGGGCCGAGTTTCAGCTTGCATTGCCTGAACCAAGTTTGTTATGTGCTGAAACGCCGTTTTCTGACATTTCAGGCTCTAACTTCAAAAATCATGCAAAACACTTCTAACACCTTCAGATATGTTTCTCTGTGTTGCAAAATAGGTTTTATTCATGCACAGACTGCAATTTTAATTTTTGGCCGAGTTTCAGCTTGCATTGCCTGAACCGATTTTTTTATGTACTGAAACGCCGTTTTCTGACATTTCAGGCTCTAACTTCAAAAATCATGCAAAACACTTCTAACACCTTCAAATATGTTTCTCTGTGTTGCAAAATAGGTTTTATTCATGCACAGACTGCAATTTTAATTTTTGGCCGAGTTTCAGCTTGCATTGCCAGAACCAAGTTTGTTATGTGCTGAAATGCCTTTTTCTGACATTTCAGGCTCTAACTTCAAAAATCATGCAAAACACTTCTAACACCTTCAAATATGTTTCTCTGTGTTGCAAAATAGGTTTTATTCATGCACAGACTGCAATTTTAATTTTGGGCCGAGTTTCAGCTTGCATTACCAGAACCAAGTTTGTCATGTGCTGAAACGCTGTTTTCTGACATTTCAGGCTCTAACTTCAAAAATCATGCAAAACACTTCTAACACCTTCAGATATGTTTCTCTGTGTTGCAAAATAGGTTTTATTCATGCACAGACTGCAATTTTAATTTTGGGCCGAGTTTCAGCTTGCATTGCCTGAACCAAGTTTGTTATGTGCTGAAACGCCGTTTTCTGACATTTCAGGCTCTAACTTCAAAAATCATGCAAAACACTTCTAACACCTTCAGATATGTTTCTCTGTGCTGCAAAATAGGTTTTATTCATGCACAGACTGCAATTTTAATTTTGGGCCGAGTTTCAGCTTGCATTGCCTGAACCGAGTTTGTTATGTGCTGAAACGCCGTTTTCTGACATTTCAGGCTCTAACTTCAAAAATCATGCAAAACACTTCTAACACCTTCAGATATGTTTCTCTGTGTTGCAAAATAGGTTTTATTCATGCACAGACTGCAATTTTAATTTTTGGCCGAGTTTCAGCTTGCATTGCCAGAACCAAGTTTGTTATGTGCTGATATGCCTTTTTCTGACATTTCAGGCTCTAACTTCAAAAATCATGCAAAACACTTCTAACACCTTCAGATATGTTTCTCTGTGTTGCAAAATAGGTTTTATTCATGCACAGACTGCAATTTTAATTTTGGACCGAGTTTCAGCTTGCATTGCCAGAACCAAGTTTGTTATGTGCTGAAAAGCCTTTTTCTGACATTTCAGGCTCTAACTTCAAAAATCATGCAAAACACTTCTAACACCTTCAGATATGTTTCTCTGTGTTGTAAAATAGGTTTTATTCATGCACAGACTGCAATTTTAATTTTAGACCGAGTTTCAGCTTGCATTGCCAGAACCAAGTTTGTTAAGTGCTGAAACGCTGTTTTCTGACATTTCAGGCTCTAACTTCAAAAATCATGCAAAACACTTCTAACACCTTCAGATATGTTTCTCTGTGTTGCAAAATAGGTTTTATTCATGCACAGACTGCAATTTTAATTTTGGACCGAGTTTCAGCTTGCATTGCCAGAACCAAGTTTGTTAAGTGCTGAAACGCTGTTTTCTGACATTTCAGGCTCTAACTTCAAAAATCATGCAAAACACTTCTAACACCTTCAGATATGTTTCTCTGTGTTGCAAAATAGGTTTTATTCATGCACAGACTGCAATTTTAATTTTGGGCCGAGTTTCAGCTTGCATTGCCTGAACCAAGTTTGTTATGTGCTGAAACGCCGTTTTCTGACATTTCAGGCTCTAACTTCAAAAATCATGCAAAACACTTCTAACACCTTCAGATATGTTTCTCTGTGCTGCAAAATAGGTTTTATTCATGCACAGACTGCAATTTTAATTTTGGGCCGAGTTTCAGCTTGCATTACCAGAACCAAGTTTGTTATGTGCTGAAACGCTGTTTTCTGACATTTCAGGCTCTAACTTCAAAAATCATGCAAAACACTTCTAACACCTTCAGATATGTTTCTCTGTGTTGCAAAATAGGTTTTATTCATGCACAGACTGCAATTTTAATTTTTGGCCGAGTTTCAGCTTGCATTGCCTGAACCGAGTTTGTTATGTGCTGAAACGCCGTTTTCTGACATTTCAGGCTCTAACTTCAAAAATCATGCAAAACACTTCTAACACCTTCAGATATGTTTCTCTGTGTTGCAAAATAGGTTTTATTCATGCACAGACTGCAATTTTAATTTTTGGCCGAGTTTCAGCTTGCATTGCCAGAACCAAGTTTGTTATGTGCTGAAATGCCTTTTTCTGACATTTCAGGCTCTAACTTCAAAAATCATGCAAAACACTTCTAACACCTTCAGATATGTTTCTCTGTGTTGCAAAATAGGTTTTATTCATGCACAGACTGCAATTTTAATTTTGGACCGAGTTTCAGCTTGCATTGCCAGAACCAAGTTTGTTATGTGCTGAAAAGCCTTTTTCTGACATTTCAGGCTCTAACTTCAAAAATCATGCAAAACACTTCTAACACCTTCAGATATGTTTCTCTGTGTTGCAAAATAGGTTTTATTCATGCACAGACTGCAATTTTAATTTTGGGCCGAGTTTCACCTTGCATTGCCTGAACCAAGTTTGTTATGTGCTGAAACGCCGTTTTCTGACATTTCAGGCTCTAACTTCAAAAATCATGCAAAACACTTCTAACACCTTCAGATATGTTTCTCTGTGCTGCAAAATAGGTTTTATTCATGCACAGACTGCAATTTTAATTTTGGGCCGAGTTTCAGCTTGCAATACCAGAACCAAGTTTGTTATGTGCTGAAACGCTGTTTTCTGACATTTCAGGCTCTAACTTCAAAAATCATGCAAAACACTTCTAACACCTTCAGATATGTTTCTCTGTGTTGCAAAATAGGTTTTATTCATGCACAGACTGCAATTTTAATTTTTGGCCGAGTTTCAGCTTGCATTGCCTGAACCAAGTTTGTTATGTGCTGAAACGCCGTTTTCTGACATTTCAGGCTCTAACTTCAAAAATCATGCAAAACACTTCTAACACCTTCAGATATGTTTCTCTGTGTTGCAAAATAGGTTTTATTCATGCACAGACTGCAATTTTAATTTTGGGCCGAGTTTCAGCTTGCATTGCCTGAACCAAGTTTGTTATGTGCTGAAACGCCGTTATCTGACATTTCAGGCTCTAACTTCAAAAATCATGCAAAACACTTCTAACACCTTCAGATATGTTTCTCTGTGCTGCAAAGTAGGTTTTATTCATGCACAGACTGCAATTTTAATTTTGGGCCGAGTTTCAGCTTGCATTGCCTGAACCGAGTTTGTTATGTGCTGAAACGCCGTTTTCTGACATTTCAGGCTCTAACTTCAAAAATCATGCAAAACACTTCTAACACCTTCAGATATGTTTCTCTGTGTTGCAAAATAGGTTTTATTCATGCACAGACTGCAATTTTAATTTTTGGCCGAGTTTCAGCTTGCATTGCCAGAACCAAGTTTGTTATGTGCTGATATGCCTTTTTCTGACATTTCAGGCTCTAACTTCAAAAATCATGCAAAACACTTCTAACACCTTCAGACATGTTTCTCTGTGTTGCAAAATAGGTTTTATTCATGCACAGACTGCAATTTTAATTTTGGACCGAGTTTCAGCTTACATTGCCAGAACCAAGTTTGTTATGTGCTGAAAAGCCTTTTTCTGACATTTCAGGCTCTAACTTCAAAAATCATGCAAAACACTTCTAACACCTTCAGATATGTTTCTCTGTGTTGCAAAATAGGTTTTATTCATGCACAGACTGCAATTTTAATTTTAGACCGAGTTTCAGCTTGCATTGCCAGAACCAAGTTTGTTAAGTGCTGAAACGCTGTTTTCTGACATTTCAGGCTCTAACTTCAAAAATCATGCAAAACACTTCTAACACCTTCAGATATGTTTCTCTGTGTTGCAAAATAGGTTTTATTCATGCACAGACTGCAATTTTAATTTTGGACCGAGTTTCAGCTTGCATTGCCAGAACCAAGTTTGTTAAGTGCTGAAACGCTGTTTTCTGACATTTCAGGCTCTAACTTCAAAAATCATGCAAAACACTTCTAACACCTTCAGATATGTTTCTCTGTGTTGCAAAATAGGTTTTATTCATGCACAGACTGCAATTTTAATTTTGGGCCGAGTTTCAGCTTGCATTGCCTGAACCAAGTTTGTTATGTGCTGAAACGCCGTTTTCTGACATTTCAGGCTCTAACTTCAAAAATCATGCAAAACACTTCTAACACCTTCAGATATGTTTCTCTGTGCTGCAAAATAGGTTTTATTCATGCACAGACTGCAATTTTAATTTTGGGCCGAGTTTCAGCTTGCATTACCAGAACCAAGTTTGTTATGTGCTGAAACGCTGTTTTCTGACATTTCAGGCTCTAACTTCAAAAATCATGCAAAACACTTCTAACACCTTCAGATATGTTTCTCTGTGTTGCAAAATAGGTTTTATTCATGCACAGACTGCAATTTTAATTTTTGGCCGAGTTTCAGCTTGCATTGCCTGAACCGAGTTTGTTATGTGCTGAAACGCCGTTTTCTGACATTTCAGGCTCTAACTTCAAAAATCATGCAAAACACTTCTAACGCCTTCAGATATGTTTCTCTGTGTTGCAAAATAGGTTTTATTCATGCACAGACTGCAATTTTAATTTTTGGCCGAGTTTCAGCTTGCATTGCCAGAACCAAGTTTGTTATGTGCTGAAATGCCTTTTTCTGACATTTCAGGCTCTAACTTCAAAAATCATGCAAAACACTTCTAACACCTTCAGATATGTTTCTCTGTGTTGCAAAATAGGTTTTATTCATGCACAGACTGCAATTTTAATTTTGGACCGAGTTTCAGCTTGCATTGCCAGAACCAAGTTTGTTATGTGCTGAAAAGCCTTTTTCTGACATTTCAGGCTCTAACTTCAAAAATCATGCAAAACACTTCTAACACCTTCAGATATGTTTCTCTGTGTTGCAAAATAGGTTTTATTCATGCACAGACTGCAATTTTAATTTTGGGCCGAGTTTCACCTTGCATTGCCTGAACCAAGTTTGTTATGTGCTGAAACGCCGTTTTCTGACATTTCAGGCTCTAACTTCAAAAATCATGCAAAACACTTCTAACACCTTCAGATATGTTTCTCTGTGCTGCAAAATAGGTTTTATTCATGCACAGACTGCAATTTTAATTTTGGGCCGAGTTTCAGCTTGCAATACCAGAACCAAGTTTGTTATGTGCTGAAACGCTGTTTTCTGACATTTCAGGCTCTAACTTCAAAAATCATGCAAAACACTTCTAACACCTTCAGATATGTTTCTCTGTGTTGCAAAATAGGTTTTATTCATGCACAGACTGCAATTTTAATTTTTGGCCGAGTTTCAGCTTGCATTGCCTGAACCAAGTTTGTTATGTGCTGAAACGCCGTTTTCTGACATTTCAGGCTCTAACTTCAAAAATCATGCAAAACACTTCAAACACCTTCAGATATGTTTCTCTGTGTTGCAAAATAGGTTTTATTCATGCACAGACTGCAATTTTAATTTTGGACCGAGTTTCAGCTTGCATTGCCAGAACCAAGTTTGTTAAGTGCTGAAACGCTGTTTTCTGACATTTCAGGCTCTAACTTCAAAAATCATGCAAAACACTTCTAACACCTTCAGATATGTTTCTCTGTGTTGCAAAATAGGTTTTATTCATGCACAGACTGCAATTTTAATTTTAGACCGAGTTTCAGCTTGCATTGTCTGAACCAAGTTTGTTATGTGCTGAAACGCCTTTTTCTGACATTTCAGGCTCTAACTTCAAAAATCATGCAAAACACTTCTAACACCTTCAGATATGTTTCTCTGTGTTGCAAAATAGGTTTTATTCATGCACAGACTGCAATTTTAATTTTGGACCGAGTTTCAGCTTGCATTGCCAGAACCAAGTTTGTTAAGTGCTGAAACGCTGTTTTCTGACATTTCAGGCTCTAACTTCAAAAATCATGCAAAACACTTCTAACACCTTCAGATATGTTTCTCTGTGTTGCAAAATAGGTTTTATTCATGCACAGACTGCAATTTTAATTTTATACCGAGTTTCAGCTTGCATTGCCTGAACCAAGTTTGTTCTGCGCTGAAAGGCTGTTTTCTGACATTTCAGGCTCTAACTTAAAAAATCATGCAAAACACTTCTAACACCTTCAGATATGTTTCTCTGTGTTGCAAAATAGGTTTTATTCATGCACAGACTGCAATTTTAATTTTGGGCCGAGTTTCAGCTTGCATTGCCTGAACCAAGTTTGTTATGTGCTGAAACGCCGTTTTCTGACATTTCAGGCTCTAACTTCAAAAATCATGCAAAACACTTCTAACACCTTCAGATATGTTTCTCTGTGTTGCAAAATAGGTTTTATTCATGCACAGACTGCAATTTTAATTTTTGGCCGAGTTTCAGCTTGCATTGCCTGAACCGATTTTTTTATGTACTGAAACGCCGTTTTCTGACATTTCAGGCTCTAACTTCAAAAATCATGCAAAACACTTCTAACACCTTCAAATATGTTTCTCTGTGTTGCAAAATAGGTTTTATTCATGCACAGACTGCAATTTTAATTTTTGGCCGAGTTTCAGCTTGCATTGCCAGAACCAAGTTTGTTATGTGCTGAAATGCCTTTTTCTGACATTTCAGGCTCTAACTTCAAAAATCATGCAAAACACTTCTAACACCTTCAAATATGTTTCTCTGTGTTGCAAAATAGGTTTTATTCATGCACAGACTGCAATTTTAATTTTGGGCCGAGTTTCAGCTTGCATTACCAGAACCAAGTTTGTCATGTGCTGAAACGCTGTTTTCTGACATTTCAGGCTCTAACTTCAAAAATCATGCAAAACACTTCTAACACCTTCAGATATGTTTCTCTGTGTTGCAAAATAGGTTTTATTCATGCACAGACTGCAATTTTAATTTTGGGCCGAGTTTCACCTTGCATTGCCTGAACCAAGTTTGTTATGTGCTGAAACGCCGTTTTCTGACATTTCAGGCTCTAACTTCAAAAATCATGCAAAACACTTCTAACACCTTCAGATATGTTTCTCTGTGCTGCAAAATAGGTTTTATTCATGCACAGACTGCAATTTTAATTTTGGGCCGAGTTTCAGCTTGCAATACCAGAACCAAGTTTGTTATGTGCTGAAACGCTGTTTTCTGACATTTCAGGCTCTAACTTCAAAAATCATGCAAAACACTTCTAACAGCTTCAGATATGTTTCTCTGTGTTGCAAAATAGGTTTTATTCATGCACAGACTGCAATTTTAATTTTTGGCCGAGTTTCAGCTTGCATTGCCTGAACCAAGTTTGTTCTGCGCTGAAAGGCTGTTTTCTGACATTTCAGGCTCTAACTTCAAAAATCATGCAAAACACTTCTAACACCTTCAGATATGTTTCTCTGTGTTGCAAAATAGGTTTTATTCATGCACAGACTGCAATTTTAATTTTTGGCCGAGTTTCAGTTTGCATTGCCAGAACCAAGTTTGTTAAGTGCTGAAACGCTGTTTTCTGACATTTCAGGCTCTAACTTCAAAAATCATGCAAAACACTTCTAACACCTTCAGATATGTTTCTCTGTGTTGCAAAATAGGTTTTATTCATGCACAGACTGCAATTTTAATTTTGGACCGAGTTTCAGCTTGCATTGCCAGAACCAAGTTTGTTAAGTGCTGAAACGCTGTTTTCTGACATTTCAGGCTCTAACTTCAAAAATCATGCAAAACAACTCTAACACCTTCAGATATGTTTCTCTGTGTTGCAAAATAGGTTTTATTCATGCACAGACTGCAATTTTAATTTTATACCGAGTTTCAGCTTGCATTGCCTGAACCAAGTTTGTTCTGCGCTGAAAGGCTGTTTTCTGACATTTCAGGCTCTAACTTCAAAAATCATGCAAAACACTTCTAACACCTTCAGATATGTTTCTCTGTGTTGCAAAATAGGTTTTATTCATGCACAGACTGCAATTTTAATTTTGGGCCGAGTTTCAGCTTGCATTGCCTGAACCAAGTTTGTTATGTGCTGAAACGCCGTTTTCTGACATTTCAGGCTCTAACTTCAAAAATCATGCAAAACACTTCTAACACCTTCAGATATGTTTCTCTGTGTTGCAAAATAGGTTTTATTCATGCACAGACTGCAAGTTTTATTTTGGACCGAGTTTCAGCTTGCATTGCCAGAACCAAGTTTGTTATGTGCTGAAACGCCTTTTTCTGACATTTCAGGCTCTAACTTCAAAAATCATGCAAAACACTTCTAACACCTTCAGATATGTTTCTCTGTGTTGCAAAATAGGTTTTATTCATGCACAGACTGCAATTTTGATTTTGGATCGAGTTTCAGCTTGCATTGCCAGAACCAAGTTTGTTAAGTGCTGAAACGCTGTTTTCTGACATTTCAGGCTCTAACTTCAAAAATCATGCAAAACACTTCTAACACCTTCAGATATGTTTCTCTGTGTTGCAAAATAGGTTTTATTCATGCACAGACTGCAATTTTAATTTTGGGCCGAGTTTCAGCTTGCATTGCCTGAACCAAGTTTGTTATGTGCTGAAACGGCGTTTTCTGACATTTCAGGCTCTAACTTCAAAAATCATGCAAAACACTTCTAACACCTTCAGATATGTTTCTCTGTGTTGCAAAATAGGTTTTATTCATGCACAGACTGCAATTTTAATTTTGGGCCGAGTTTCAGCTTGCATTGCCTGAACCAAGTTTGTTATGTGCTGAAACGCCGTTTTCTGGCATTTCAGGCTCTAACTTCAAAAATCAAGCAAAACACTTCTAACAATTTCAGATATGTTTCTCTGTGTTGCAAAATAGGTTTTATTCATGCACAGACTGCAATTTTAATTTTGGGCCGAGTTTCAGCTTGCATTGCCAGAACCAAGTTTGTTATGTGCTGAAACGCTGTTTTCTGACATTTCAGGCTCTAACTTCAAAAATCATGCAAAACACTTCTAACACCTTCAGATATGTTTCTCTGTGTTGCAAAATAGGTTTTATTCATGCACAGACTGCAGTTTTAATTTTAGACCGAGTTTCAGCTTGCATTGCCTGAACCAAGTTTGTTATGTGCTGAAACGCCTTTTTCTGAAATTTCAGGCTCTAACTTCAAAAATCATGCAAAACACTTCTAACACCTTCAGATATGTTTCTCTGTGTTGCAAAATAGGTTTTATTCATGCACAGACTGCAATTTTAATTTTGGACCGAGTTTCAGCTTGCATTGCCAGAACCAAGTTTGTTATGTGCTGAAAAGCCTTTTTCTGACATTTCAGGCTCTAACTTCAAAAATCATGCAAAACACTTCTAACACCTTCAGATATGTTTCTCTGTGTTGCAAAATAGGTTTTATTCATGCACAGACTGCAATTTTAATTTTGGACCGAGTTTCAGCTTGCACTGCCAGAACCAAGTTTGTTAAGTGCTGAAACGCTATTTTCTGACATTTCAGGCTCTAACTTCAAAAATCATGCAAAACACTTCTAACACCTTCAGATATGTTTCTCTGTGTTGCAAAATAGGTTTTATTCATGCACAGACTGCAATTTTAATTTTGGACCGAGTTTCAGCTTGCATTGCCAGAACCAAGTTTGTTAAGTGCTGAAACGCTGTTTTCTGACATTTCAGGCTCTAACTTCAAAAATCATGCAAAACACTTCTAACACCTTCAGATATGTTTCTCTGTGTTGCAAAATAGGTTTTATTCATGCACAGACTGCAATTTTAATTTTGGGCCGAGTTTCAGCTTGCATTGCCTGAACCAAGTTTGTTATGTGCTGAAACGCCGTTTTCTGACATTTCAGGCTCTAACTTCAAAAATCATGCAAAACACTTCTAACACCTTCAGATATGTTTCTCTGTGCTGCAAAATAGGTTTTATTCATGCACAGACTGCAATTTTAATTTTGGGCCGAGTTTCAGCTTGCATTGCCTGAACCGAGTTTGTTATGTGCTGAAACGCCGTTTTCTGACATTTCAGGCTCTAACTTCAAAAATCATGCAAAACACTTCTAACACCTTCAGATATGTTTCTCTGTGTTGCAAAATAGGTTTTATTCATGCACAGACTGCAATTTTAATTTTTGGCCGAGTTTCAGCTTGCATTGCCAGAACCAAGTTTGTTATGTGCTGATATGCCTTTTTCTGACATTTCAGGCTCTAACTTCAAAAATCATGCAAAACACTTCTAACACCTTCAGATATGTTTCTCTGTGTTGCAAAATAGGTTTTATTCATGCACAGACTGCAATTTTAATTTTGGACCGAGTTTCAGCTTGCATTGCCAGAACCAAGTTTGTTATGTGCTGAAAAGCCTTTTTCTGACATTTCAGGCTCTAACTTCAAAAATCATGCAAAACACTTCTAACACCTTCAGATATGTTTCTCTGTGTTGCAAAATAGGTTTTATTCATGCACAGACTGCAATTTTAATTTTAGACCGAGTTTCAGCTTGCATTGCCAGAACCAAGTTTGTTAAGTGCTGAAACGCTGTTTTCTGACATTTCAGGCTCTAACTTCAAAAATCATGCAAAACACTTCTAACACCTTCAGATATGTTTCTCTGTGTTGCAAAATAGGTTTTATTCATGCACAGACTGCAATTTTAATTTTGGGCCGAGTTTCAGCTTGCATTGCCTGAACCAAGTTTGTTATGTGCTGAAACGCCGTTTTCTGACATTTCAGGCTCTAACTTCAAAAATCATGCAAAACACTTCTAACACCTTCAGATATGTTTCTCTGTGCTGCAAAATAGGTTTTATTCATGCACAGACTGCAATTTTAATTTTGGGCCGAGTTTCAGCTTGCATTACCAGAACCAAGTTTGTTATGTGCTGAAACGCTGTTTTCTGACATTTCAGGCTCTAACTTCAAAAATCATGCAAAACACTTCTAACACCTTCAGATATGTTTCTCTGTGTTGCAAAATAGGTTTTATTCATGCACAGACTGCAATTTTAATTTTTGGCCGAGTTTCAGCTTGCATTGCCTGAACCGAGTTTGTTATGTGCTGAAACGCCGTTTTCTGACATTTCAGGCTCTAACTTCAAAAATCATGCAAAACACTTCTAACACCTTCAGATATGTTTCTCTGTGTTGCAAAATAGGTTTTATTCATGCACAGACTGCAATTTTAATTTTTGGCCGAGTTTCAGCTTGCATTGCCAGAACCAAGTTTGTTATGTGCTGAAATGCCTTTTTCTGACATTTCAGGCTCTAACTTCAAAAATCATGCAAAACACTTCTAACACCTTCAGATATGTTTCTCTGTGTTGCAAAATAGGTTTTATTCATGCACAGACTGCAATTTTAATTTTGGACCGAGTTTCAGCTTGCATTGCCAGAACCAAGTTTGTTATGTGCTGAAAAGCCTTTTTCTGACATTTCAGGCTCTAACTTCAAAAATCATGCAAAACACTTCTAACACCTTCAGATATGTTTCTCTGTGTTGCAAAATAGGTTTTATTCATGCACAGACTGCAATTTTAATTTTGGGCCGAGTTTCACCTTGCATTGCCTGAACCAAGTTTGTTATGTGCTGAAACGCCGTTTTCTGACATTTCAGGCTCTAACTTCAAAAATCATGCAAAACACTTCTAACACCTTCAGATATGTTTCTCTGTGCTGCAAAATAGGTTTTATTCATGCACAGACTGCAATTTTAATTTTGGGCCGAGTTTCAGCTTGCAATACCAGAACCAAGTTTGTTATGTGCTGAAACGCTGTTTTCTGACATTTCAGGCTCTAACTTCAAAAATCATGCAAAACACTTCTAACACCTTCAGATATGTTTCTCTGTGTTGCAAAATAGGTTTTATTCATGCACAGACTGCAATTTTAATTTTTGGCCGAGTTTCAGCTTGCATTGCCTGAACCAAGTTTGTTATGTGCTGAAACGCCGTTTTCTGACATTTCAGGCTCTAACTTCAAAAATCATGCAAAACACTTCAAACACCTTCAGATATGTTTCTCTGTGTTGCAAAATAGGTTTTATTCATGCACAGACTGCAATTTTAATTTTGGGCCGAGTTTCAGCTTGCATTGCCTGAACCAAGTTTGTTATGTGCTGAAACGCCGTTTTCTGACATTTCAGGCTCTAACTTCAAAAATCATGCAAAACACTTCTAACACCTTCAGATATGTTTCTCTGTGCTGCAAAATAGGTTTTATTCATGCACAGACTGCAATTTTAATTTTGGGCCGAGTTTCAGCTTGCATTACCAGAACCAAGTTTGTTATGTGCTGAAACGCTGTTTTCTGACATTTCAGGCTCTAACTTCAAAAATCATGCAAAACACTTCTAACACCTTCAGATATGTTTCTCTGTGTTGCAAAATAGGTTTTATTCATGCACAGACTGCAATTTTAATTTTTGGCCGAGTTTCAGCTTGCATTGCCTGAACCGAGTTTGTTATGTGCTGAAACGCCGTTTTCTGACATTTCAGGCTCTAACTTCAAAAATCATGCAAAACACTTCTAACACCTTCAGATATGTTTCTCTGTGTTGCAAAATAGGTTTTATTCATGCACAGACTGCAATTTTAATTTTTGGCCGAGTTTCAGCTTGCATTGCCAGAACCAAGTTTGTTATGTGCTGAAATGCCTTTTTCTGACATTTCAGGCTCTAACTTCAAAAATCATGCAAAACACTTCTAACACCTTCAGATATGTTTCTCTGTGTTGCAAAATAGGTTTTATTCATGCACAGACTGCAATTTTAATTTTGGACCGAGTTTCAGCTTGCATTGCCAGAACCAAGTTTGTTATGTGCTGAAAAGCCTTTTTCTGACATTTCAGGCTCTAACTTCAAAAATCATGCAAAACACTTCTAACACCTTCAGATATGTTTCTCTGTGTTGCAAAATAGGTTTTATTCATGCACAGACTGCAATTTTAATTTTGGGCCGAGTTTCACCTTGCATTGCCTGAACCAAGTTTGTTATGTGCTGAAACGCCGTTTTCTGACATTTCAGGCTCTAACTTCAAAAATCATGCAAAACACTTCTAACACCTTCAGATATGTTTCTCTGTGCTGCAAAATAGGTTTTATTCATGCACAGACTGCAATTTTAATTTTGGGCCGAGTTTCAGCTTGCAATACCAGAACCAAGTTTGTTATGTGCTGAAACGCTGTTTTCTGACATTTCAGGCTCTAACTTCAAAAATCATGCAAAACACTTCTAACACCTTCAGATATGTTTCTCTGTGTTGCAAAATAGGTTTTATTCATGCACAGACTGCAATTTTAATTTTTGGCCGAGTTTCAGCTTGCATTGCCTGAACCAAGTTTGTTATGTGCTGAAACGCCGTTTTCTGACATTTCAGGCTCTAACTTCAAAAATCATGCAAAACACTTCAAACACCTTCAGATATGTTTCTCTGTGTTGCAAAATAGGTTTTATTCATGCACAGACTGCAATTTTAATTTTGGACCGAGTTTCAGCTTGCATTGCCAGAACCAAGTTTGTTAAGTGCTGAAACGCTGTTTTCTGACATTTCAGGCTCTAACTTCAAAAATCATGCAAAACACTTCTAACACCTTCAGATATGTTTCTCTGTGTTGCAAAATAGGTTTTATTCATGCACAGACTGCAATTTTAATTTTGGACCGAGTTTCAGCTTGCATTGCCAGAACCAAGTTTGTTAAGTGCTGAAATGCTGTTTTCTGACATTTCAGGCTCTAACTTCAAAAATCATGCAAAACACTTCTAACACCTTCAGATATGTTTCTCTGTGTTGCAAAATAGGTTTTATTCATGCACAGACTGCAATTTTAATTTTATACCGAGTTTCAGCTTGCATTGCCTGAACCAAGTTTGTTCTGCGCTGAAAGGCTGTTTTCTGACATTTCAGGCTCTAACTTAAAAAATCATGCAAAACACTTCTAACACCTTCAGATATGTTTCTCTGTGTTGCAAAATAGGTTTTATTCATGCACAGACTGCAATTTTAATTTTGGGCCGAGTTTCAGCTTGCATTGCCTGAACCAAGTTTGTTATGTGCTGAAACGCCGTTTTCTGACATTTCAGGCTCTAACTTCAAAAATCATGCAAAACACTTCTAACACCTTCAGATATGTTTCTCTGTGTTGCAAAATAGGTTTTATTCATGCACAGACTGCAATTTTAATTTTTGGCCGAGTTTCAGCTTGCATTGCCTGAACCGAGTTTGTTATGTGCTGAAACGCCGTTTTCTGACATTTCAGGCTCTAACTTCAAAAATCATGCAAAACACTTCTAACACCTTCAAATATGTTTCTCTGTGTTGCAAAATAGGTTTTATTCATGCACAGACTGCAATTTTAATTTTTGGCCGAGTTTCAGCTTGCATTGCCAGAACCAAGTTTGTTATGTGCTGAAATGCCTTTTTCTGACATTTCAGGCTCTAACTTCAAAAATCATGCAAAACACTTCTAACACCTTCAAATATGTTTCTCTGTGTTGCAAAATAGGTTTTATTCATGCACAGACTGCAATTTTAATTTTGGGCCGAGTTTCAGCTTGCATTACCAGAACCAAGTTTGTCATGTGCTGAAACGCTGTTTTCTGACATTTCAGGCTCTAACTTCAAAAATCATGCAAAACACTTCTAACACCTTCAGATATGTTTCTCTGTGTTGCAAAATAGGTTTTATTCATGCACAGACTGCAATTTTAATTTTTGGCCGAGTTTCAGCTTGCATTGCCTGAACCGAGTTTGTTATGTGCTGAAACGCCGTTTTCTGACATTTCAGGCTCTAACTTCAAAAATCATGCAAAACACTTCTAACACCTTCAGATATGTTTCTCTGTGTTGCAAAATAGGTTTTATTCATGCACAGACTGCAATTTTAATTTTTGGCCGAGTTTCAGCTTGCATTGCCAGAACCAAGTTTGTTATGTGCTGAAATGCCTTTTTCTGACATTTCAGGCTCTAACTTCAAAAATCATGCAAAACACTTCTAACACCTTCAGATATGTTTCTCTGTGTTGCAAAATAGGTTTTATTCATGCACAGACTGCAATTTTAATTTTGGACCGAGTTTCAGCTTGCATTGCCAGAACCAAGTTTGTTATGTGCTGAAAAGCCTTTTTCTGACATTTCAGGCTCTAACTTCAAAAATCATGCAAAACACTTCTAACACCTTCAGATATGTTTCTCTGTGTTGCAAAATAGGTTTTATTCATGCACAGACTGCAATTTTTAATTTTGGGCCGAGTTTCACCTTGCATTGCCTGAACCAAGTTTGTTATGTGCTGAAACGCCGTTTTCTGACATTTCAGGCTCTAACTTCAAAAATCATGCAAAACACTTCTAACACCTTCAGATATGTTTCTCTGTGCTGCAAAATAGGTTTTATTCATGCACAGACTGCAATTTTAATTTTGGGCCGAGTTTCAGCTTGCAATACCAGAACCAAGTTTGTTATGTGCTTGAAACGCTGTTTTCTGACATTTCAGGCTCTAACTTCAAAAATCATGCAAAACACTTCTAACACCTTCAGATATGTTTCTCTGTGTTGCAAAATAGGTTTTATTCATGCACAGACTGCAATTTTAATTTTGGACCGAGTTTCAGCTTGCATTGCCAGAACCAAGTTTGTTAAGTGCTGAAACGCTGTTTTCTGACATTTCAGGCTCTAACTTCAAAAATCATGCAAAACACTTCTAACACCTTCAGATATGTTTCTCTGTGTTGCAAAATAGGTTTTATTCATGCACAGACTGCAATTTTAATTTTGGGCCGAGTTTCAGCTTGCATTGCCTGAACCAAGTTTGTTATGTGCTGAAACGCCGTTTTCTGACATTTCAGGCTCTAACTTCAAAAATCATGCAAAACACTTCTAACACCTTCAGATATGTTTCTCTGTGCTGCAAAATAGGTTTTATTCATGCACAGACTGCAATTTTAATTTTGGGCCGAGTTTCAGCTTGCATTGCCTGAACCGAGTTTGTTATGTGCTGAAACGCCGTTTTCTGACATTTCAGGCTCTAACTTCAAAAATCATGCAAAACACTTCTAACACCTTCAGATATGTTTCTCTGTGTTGCAAAATAGGTTTTATTCATGCACAGACTGCAATTTTAATTTTTGGCCGAGTTTCAGCTTGCATTGCCAGAACCAAGTTTGTTATGTGCTGATATGCCTTTTTCTGACATTTCAGGCTCTAACTTCAAAAATCATGCAAAACACTTCTAACACCTTCAGATATGTTTCTCTGTGTTGCAAAATAGGTTTTATTCATGCACAGACTGCAATTTTAATTTTGGACCGAGTTTCAGCTTGCATTGCCAGAACCAAGTTTGTTATGTGCTGAAAAGCCTTTTTCTGACATTTCAGGCTCTAACTTCAAAAATCATGCAAAACACTTCTAACACCTTCAGATATGTTTCTCTGTGTTGCAAAATAGGTTTTATTCATGCACAGACTGCAATTTTAATTTTAGACCGAGTTTCAGCTTGCATTGCCAGAACCAAGTTTGTTAAGTGCTGAAACGCTGTTTTCTGACATTTCAGGCTCTAACTTCAAAAATCATGCAAAACACTTCTAACACCTTCAAATATGTTTCTCTGTGTTGCAAAATAGGTTTTATTCATGCACAGACTGCAATTTTAATTTTTGGCCGAGTTTCAGCTTGCATTGCCAGAACCAAGTTTGTTATGTGCTGAAATGCCTTTTTCTGACATTTCAGGCTCTAACTTCAAAAATCATGCAAAACACTTCTAACACCTTCAAATATGTTTCTCTGTGTTGCAAAATAGGTTTTATTCATGCACAGACTGCAATTTTAATTTTGGGCCGAGTTTCAGCTTGCATTACCAGAACCAAGTTTGTCATGTGCTGAAACGCTGTTTTCTGACATTTCAGGCTCTAACTTCAAAAATCATGCAAAACACTTCTAACACCTTCAGATATGTTTCTCTGTGTTGCAAAATAGGTTTTATTCATGCACAGACTGCAATTTTAATTTTTGGCCGAGTTTCAGCTTGCATTGCCTGAACCGAGTTTGTTATGTGCTGAAACGCCGTTTTCTGACATTTCAGGCTCTAACTTCAAAAATCATGCAAAACACTTCTAACACCTTCAGATATGTTTCTCTGTGTTGCAAAATAGGTTTTATTCATGCACAGACTGCAATTTTAATTTTTGGCCGAGTTTCAGCTTGCATTGCCAGAACCAAGTTTGTTATGTGCTGAAATGCCTTTTTCTGACATTTCAGGCTCTAACTTCAAAAATCATGCAAAACACTTCTAACACCTTCAGATATGTTTCTCTGTGTTGCAAAATAGGTTTTATTCATGCACAGACTGCAATTTTAATTTTGGACCGAGTTTCAGCTTGCATTGCCAGAACCAAGTTTGTTATGTGCTGAAAAGCCTTTTTCTGACATTTCAGGCTCTAAC
Source organism: Garra rufa (assembly GCF_049309525.1). NCBI lineage: Eukaryota > Metazoa > Chordata > Actinopteri > Cypriniformes > Cyprinidae > Garra > Garra rufa. The sequence continues at coordinate 125,347 of NW_027394283.1, forward strand.
TTCAAAAATCATGCAAAACACTTCTAACACCTTCAGATATGTTTCTCTGTGTTGCAAAATAGGTTTTATTCATGCACAGACTGCAATTTTTAATTTTGGGCCGAGTTTCACCTTGCATTGCCTGAACCAAGTTTGTTATGTGCTGAAACGCCGTTTTCTGACATTTCAGGCTCTAACTTCAAAAATCATGCAAAACACTTCTAACACCTTCAGATATGTTTCTCTGTGCTGCAAAATAGGTTTTATTCATGCACAGACTGCAATTTTAATTTTGGGCCGAGTTTCAGCTTGCAATACCAGAACCAAGTTTGTTATGTGCTTGAAACGCTGTTTTCTGACATTTCAGGCTCTAACTTCAAAAATCATGCAAAACACTTCTAACACCTTCAGATATGTTTCTCTGTGTTGCAAAATAGGTTTTATTCATGCACAGACTGCAATTTTAATTTTGGACCGAGTTTCAGCTTGCATTGCCAGAACCAAGTTTGTTAAGTGCTGAAACGCTGTTTTCTGACATTTCAGGCTCTAACTTCAAAAATCATGCAAAACACTTCTAACACCTTCAGATATGTTTCTCTGTGTTGCAAAATAGGTTTTATTCATGCACAGACTGCAATTTTAATTTTGGGCCGAGTTTCAGCTTGCATTGCCTGAACCAAGTTTGTTATGTGCTGAAACGCCGTTTTCTGACATTTCAGGCTCTAACTTCAAAAATCATGCAAAACACTTCTAACACCTTCAGATATGTTTCTCTGTGCTGCAAAATAGGTTTTATTCATGCACAGACTGCAATTTTAATTTTGGGCCGAGTTTCAGCTTGCATTGCCTGAACCGAGTTTGTTATGTGCTGAAACGCCGTTTTCTGACATTTCAGGCTCTAACTTCAAAAATCATGCAAAACACTTCTAACACCTTCAGATATGTTTCTCTGTGTTGCAAAATAGGTTTTATTCATGCACAGACTGCAATTTTAATTTTTGGCCGAGTTTCAGCTTGCATTGCCAGAACCAAGTTTGTTATGTGCTGATATGCCTTTTTCTGACATTTCAGGCTCTAACTTCAAAAATCATGCAAAACACTTCTAACACCTTCAGATATGTTTCTCTGTGTTGCAAAATAGGTTTTATTCATGCACAGACTGCAATTTTAATTTTGGACCGAGTTTCAGCTTGCATTGCCAGAACCAAGTTTGTTATGTGCTGAAAAGCCTTTTTCTGACATTTCAGGCTCTAACTTCAAAAATCATGCAAAACACTTCTAACACCTTCAGATATGTTTCTCTGTGTTGCAAAATAGGTTTTATTCATGCACAGACTGCAATTTTAATTTTAGACCGAGTTTCAGCTTGCATTGCCAGAACCAAGTTTGTTAAGTGCTGAAACGCTGTTTTCTGACATTTCAGGCTCTAACTTCAAAAATCATGCAAAACACTTCTAACACCTTCAGATATGTTTCTCTGTGTTGCAAAATAGGTTTTATTCATGCACAGACTGCAATTTTAATTTTGGACCGAGTTTCAGCTTGCATTGCCAGAACCAAGTTTGTTAAGTGCTGAAACGCTGTTTTCTGACATTTCAGGCTCTAACTTCAAAAATCATGCAAAACACTTCTAACACCTTCAGATATGTTTCTCTGTGTTGCAAAATAGGTTTTATTCATGCACAGACTGCAATTTTAATTTTGGGCCGAGTTTCAGCTTGCATTGCCTGAACCAAGTTTGTTATGTGCTGAAACGCCGTTTTCTGACATTTCAGGCTCTAACTTCAAAAATCATGCAAAACACTTCTAACACCTTCAGATATGTTTCTCTGTGCTGCAAAATAGGTTTTATTCATGCACAGACTGCAATTTTAATTTTGGGCCGAGTTTCAGCTTGCATTACCAGAACCAAGTTTGTTATGTGCTGAAACGCTGTTTTCTGACATTTCAGGCTCTAACTTCAAAAATCATGCAAAACACTTCTAACACCTTCAGATATGTTTCTCTGTGTTGCAAAATAGGTTTTATTCATGCACAGACTGCAATTTTAATTTTTGGCCGAGTTTCAGCTTGCATTGCCTGAACCGAGTTTGTTATGTGCTGAAACGCCGTTTTCTGACATTTCAGGCTCTAACTTCAAAAATCATGCAAAACACTTCTAACACCTTCAGATATGTTTCTCTGTGTTGCAAAATAGGTTTTATTCATGCACAGACTGCAATTTTAATTTTTGGCCGAGTTTCAGCTTGCATTGCCAGAACCAAGTTTGTTATGTGCTGAAATGCCTTTTTCTGACATTTCAGGCTCTAACTTCAAAAATCATGCAAAACACTTCTAACACCTTCAGATATGTTTCTCTGTGTTGCAAAATAGGTTTTATTCATGCACAGACTGCAATTTTAATTTTGGACCGAGTTTCAGCTTGCATTGCCAGAACCAAGTTTGTTATGTGCTGAAAAGCCTTTTTCTGACATTTCAGGCTCTAACTTCAAAAATCATGCAAAACACTTCTAACACCTTCAGATATGTTTCTCTGTGTTGCAAAATAGGTTTTATTCATGCACAGACTGCAATTTTAATTTTGGGCCGAGTTTCAGCTTGCAATACCAGAACCAAGTTTGTTATGTGCTGAAACGCTGTTTTCTGACATTTCAGGCTCTAACTTCAAAAATCATGCAAAACACTTCTAACACCTTCAGATATGTTTCTCTGTGTTGCAAAATAGGTTTTATTCATGCACAGACTGCAATTTTAATTTTTGGCCGAGTTTCAGCTTGCATTGCCTGAACCAAGTTTGTTATGTGCTGAAACGCCGTTTTCTGACATTTCAGGCTCTAACTTCAAAAATCATGCAAAACACTTCAAACACCTTCAGATATGTTTCTCTGTGTTGCAAAATAGGTTTTATTCATGCACAGACTGCAATTTTAATTTTGGGCCGAGTTTCAGCTTGCATTGCCTGAACCAAGTTTGTTATGTGCTGAAACGCCGTTTTCTGACATTTCAGGCTCTAACTTCAAAAATCATGCAAAACACTTCTAACACCTTCAGATATGTTTCTCTGTGCTGCAAAATAGGTTTTATTCATGCACAGACTGCAATTTTAATTTTGGGCCGAGTTTCAGCTTGCATTACCAGAACCAAGTTTGTTATGTGCTGAAACGCTGTTTTCTGACATTTCAGGCTCTAACTTCAAAAATCATGCAAAACACTTCTAACACCTTCAGATATGTTTCTCTGTGTTGCAAAATAGGTTTTATTCATGCACAGACTGCAATTTTAATTTTTGGCCGAGTTTCAGCTTGCATTGCCTGAACCGAGTTTGTTATGTGCTGAAACGCCGTTTTCTGACATTTCAGGCTCTAACTTCAAAAATCATGCAAAACACTTCTAACACCTTCAGATATGTTTCTCTGTGTTGCAAAATAGGTTTTATTCATGCACAGACTGCAATTTTAATTTTTGGCCGAGTTTCAGCTTGCATTGCCAGAACCAAGTTTGTTATGTGCTGAAATGCCTTTTTCTGACATTTCAGGCTCTAACTTCAAAAATCATGCAAAACACTTCTAACACCTTCAGATATGTTTCTCTGTGTTGCAAAATAGGTTTTATTCATGCACAGACTGCAATTTTAATTTTGGACCGAGTTTCAGCTTGCATTGCCAGAACCAAGTTTGTTATGTGCTGAAAAGCCTTTTTCTGACATTTCAGGCTCTAACTTCAAAAATCATGCAAAACACTTCTAACACCTTCAGATATGTTTCTCTGTGTTGCAAAATAGGTTTTATTCATGCACAGACTGCAATTTTAATTTTGGGCCGAGTTTCACCTTGCATTGCCTGAACCAAGTTTGTTATGTGCTGAAACGCCGTTTTCTGACATTTCAGGCTCTAACTTCAAAAATCATGCAAAACACTTCTAACACCTTCAGATATGTTTCTCTGTGCTGCAAAATAGGTTTTATTCATGCACAGACTGCAATTTTAATTTTGGGCCGAGTTTCAGCTTGCAATACCAGAACCAAGTTTGTTATGTGCTGAAACGCTGTTTTCTGACATTTCAGGCTCTAACTTCAAAAATCATGCAAAACACTTCTAACACCTTCAGATATGTTTCTCTGTGTTGCAAAATAGGTTTTATTCATGCACAGACTGCAATTTTAATTTTTGGCCGAGTTTCAGCTTGCATTGCCTGAACCAAGTTTGTTATGTGCTGAAACGCCGTTTTCTGACATTTCAGGCTCTAACTTCAAAAATCATGCAAAACACTTCAAACACCTTCAGATATGTTTCTCTGTGTTGCAAAATAGGTTTTATTCATGCACAGACTGCAATTTTAATTTTGGACCGAGTTTCAGCTTGCATTGCCAGAACCAAGTTTGTTAAGTGCTGAAACGCTGTTTTCTGACATTTCAGGCTCTAACTTCAAAAATCATGCAAAACACTTCTAACACCTTCAGATATGTTTCTCTGTGTTGCAAAATAGGTTTTATTCATGCACAGACTGCAATTTTAATTTTGGACCGAGTTTCAGCTTGCATTGCCAGAACCAAGTTTGTTAAGTGCTGAAACGCTGTTTTCTGACATTTCAGGCTCTAACTTCAAAAATCATGCAAAACACTTCTAACACCTTCAGATATGTTTCTCTGTGTTGCAAAATAGGTTTTATTCATGCACAGACTGCAATTTTAATTTTATACCGAGTTTCAGCTTGCATTGCCTGAACCAAGTTTGTTCTGCGCTGAAAGGCTGTTTTCTGACATTTCAGGCTCTAACTTAAAAAATCATGCAAAACACTTCTAACACCTTCAGATATGTTTCTCTGTGTTGCAAAATAGGTTTTATTCATGCACAGACTGCAATTTTAATTTTGGGCCGAGTTTCAGCTTGCATTGCCTGAACCAAGTTTGTTATGTGCTGAAACGCCGTTTTCTGACATTTCAGGCTCTAACTTCAAAAATCATGCAAAACACTTCTAACACCTTCAGATATGTTTCTCTGTGTTGCAAAATAGGTTTTATTCATGCACAGACTGCAATTTTAATTTTTGGCCGAGTTTCAGCTTGCATTGCCTGAACCGAGTTTGTTATGTGCTGAAACGCCGTTTTCTGACATTTCAGGCTCTAACTTCAAAAATCATGCAAAACACTTCTAACACCTTCAAATATGTTTCTCTGTGTTGCAAAATAGGTTTTATTCATGCACAGACTGCAATTTTAATTTTTGGCCGAGTTTCAGCTTGCATTGCCAGAACCAAGTTTGTTATGTGCTGAAATGCCTTTTTCTGACATTTCAGGCTCTAACTTCAAAAATCATGCAAAACACTTCTAACACCTTCAAATATGTTTCTCTGTGTTGCAAAATAGGTTTTATTCATGCACAGACTGCAATTTTAATTTTGGGCCGAGTTTCAGCTTGCATTACCAGAACCAAGTTTGTCATGTGCTGAAACGCTGTTTTCTGACATTTCAGGCTCTAACTTCAAAAATCATGCAAAACACTTCTAACACCTTCAGATATGTTTCTCTGTGTTGCAAAATAGGTTTTATTCATGCACAGACTGCAATTTTAATTTTTGGCCGAGTTTCAGCTTGCATTGCCTGAACCGAGTTTGTTATGTGCTGAAACGCCGTTTTCTGACATTTCAGGCTCTAACTTCAAAAATCATGCAAAACACTTCTAACACCTTCAGATATGTTTCTCTGTGTTGCAAAATAGGTTTTATTCATGCACAGACTGCAATTTTAATTTTTGGCCGAGTTTCAGCTTGCATTGCCAGAACCAAGTTTGTTATGTGCTGAAATGCCTTTTTCTGACATTTCAGGCTCTAACTTCAAAAATCATGCAAAACACTTCTAACACCTTCAGATATGTTTCTCTGTGTTGCAAAATAGGTTTTATTCATGCACAGACTGCAATTTTAATTTTGGACCGAGTTTCAGCTTGCATTGCCAGAACCAAGTTTGTTATGTGCTGAAAAGCCTTTTTCTGACATTTCAGGCTCTAACTTCAAAAATCATGCAAAACACTTCTAACACCTTCAGATATGTTTCTCTGTGTTGCAAAATAGGTTTTATTCATGCACAGACTGCAATTTTTAATTTTGGGCCGAGTTTCACCTTGCATTGCCTGAACCAAGTTTGTTATGTGCTGAAACGCCGTTTTCTGACATTTCAGGCTCTAACTTCAAAAATCATGCAAAACACTTCTAACACCTTCAGATATGTTTCTCTGTGCTGCAAAATAGGTTTTATTCATGCACAGACTGCAATTTTAATTTTGGGCCGAGTTTCAGCTTGCAATACCAGAACCAAGTTTGTTATGTGCTTGAAACGCTGTTTTCTGACATTTCAGGCTCTAACTTCAAAAATCATGCAAAACACTTCTAACACCTTCAGATATGTTTCTCTGTGTTGCAAAATAGGTTTTATTCATGCACAGACTGCAATTTTAATTTTTGGCCGAGTTTCAGCTTGCATTGCCTGAACCAAGTTTGTTATGTGCTGAAACGCCGTTTTCTGACATTTCAGGCTCTAACTTCAAAAATCATGCAAAACACTTCAAACACCTTCAGATATGTTTCTCTGTGTTGCAAAATAGGTTTTATTCATGCACAGACTGCAATTTTAATTTTGGACCGAGTTTCAGCTTGCATTGCCAGAACCAAGTTTGTTAAGTGCTGAAACGCTGTTTTCTGACATTTCAGGCTCTAACTTCAAAAATCATGCAAAACACTTCTAACACCTTCAGATATGTTTCTCTGTGTTGCAAAATAGGTTTTATTCATGCACAGACTGCAATTTTAATTTTAGACCGAGTTTCAGCTTGCATTGTCTGAACCAAGTTTGTTATGTGCTGAAACGCCTTTTTCTGACATTTCAGGCTCTAACTTCAAAAATCATGCAAAACACTTCTAACACCTTCAATTATGTTTCTCTGTGTTGCAAAATAGGTTTTATTCATGCACAGACTGCAATTTTAATTTTGGACCGAGTTTCAGCTTGCATTGCCAGAACCAAGTTTGTTAAGTGCTGAAACGCTGTTTTCTGACATTTCAGGCTCTAACTTCAAAAATCATGCAAAACACTTCTAACACCTTCAGATATGTTTCTCTGTGTTGCAAAATAGGTTTTATTCATGCACAGACTGCAATTTTAATTTTATACCGAGTTTCAGCTTGCATTGCCTGAACCAAGTTTGTTCTGCGCTGAAAGGCTGTTTTCTGACATTTCAGGCTCTAACTTAAAAAATCATGCAAAACACTTCTAACACCTTCAGATATGTTTCTCTGTGTTGCAAAATAGGTTTTATTCATGCACAGACTGCAATTTTAATTTTGGGCCGAGTTTCAGCTTGCATTGCCTGAACCAAGTTTGTTATGTGCTGAAACGCCGTTTTCTGACATTTCAGGCTCTAACTTCAAAAATCATGCAAAACACTTCTAACACCTTCAGATATGTTTCTCTGTGTTGCAAAATAGGTTTTATTCATGCACAGACTGCAATTTTAATTTTTGGCCGAGTTTCAGCTTGCATTGCCTGAACCGAGTTTGTTATGTGCTGAAACGCCGTTTTCTGACATTTCAGGCTCTAACTTCAAAAATCATGCAAAACACTTCTAACACCTTCAAATATGTTTCTCTGTGTTGCAAAATAGGTTTTATTCATGCACAGACTGCAATTTTAATTTTTGGCCGAGTTTCAGCTTGCATTGCCAGAACCAAGTTTGTTATGTGCTGAAATGCCTTTTTCTGACATTTCAGGCTCTAACTTCAAAAATCATGCAAAACACTTCTAACACCTTCAAATATGTCTCTGTGTTGCAAAATAGGTTTTATTCATGCACAGACTGCAATTTTAATTTTGGGCCGAGTTTCAGCTTGCATTACCAGAACCAAGTTTGTCATGTGCTGAAACGCTGTTTTCTGACATTTCAGGCTCTAACTTCAAAAATCATGCAAAACACTTCTAACACCTTCAGATATGTTTCTCTGTGTTGCAAAATAGGTTTTATTCATGCACAGACTGCAATTTTAATTTTTGGCCGAGTTTCAGCTTGCATTGCCAGAACCAAGTTTGTTATGTGCTGAAATGCCTTTTTCTGACATTTCAGGCTCTAACTTCAAAAATCATGCAAAACACTTCTAACACCTTCAGATATGTTTCTCTGTGTTGCAAAATAGGTTTTATTCATGCACAGACTGCAATTTTAATTTTGGACCGAGTTTCAGCTTGCATTGCCAGAACCAAGTTTGTTATGTGCTGAAAAGCCTTTTTCTGACATTTCAGGCTCTAACTTCAAAAATCATGCAAAACACTTCTAACACCTTCAGATATGTTTCTCTGTGTTGCAAAATAGGTTTTATTCATGCACAGACTGCAATTTTTAATTTTGGGCCGAGTTTCACCTTGCATTGCCTGAACCAAGTTTGTTATGTGCTGAAACGCCGTTTTCTGACATTTCAGGCTCTAACTTCAAAAATCATGCAAAACACTTCTAACACCTTCAGATATGTTTCTCTGTGCTGAAAAATAGGTTTTATTCATGCACAGACTGCAATTTTAATTTTGGGCCGAGTTTCAGCTTGCAATACCAGAACCAAGTTTGTTATGTGCTGAAACGCTGTTTTCTGACATTTCAGGCTCTAACTTCAAAAATCATGCAAAACACTTCTAACACCTTCAGATATGTTTCTCTGTGTTGCAAAATAGGTTTTATTCATGCACAGACTGCAATTTTAATTTTTGGCCGAGTTTCAGCTTGCATTGCCTGAACCAAGTTTGTTATGTGCTGAAACGCCGTTTTCTGACATTTCAGGCTCTAACTTCAAAAATCATGCAAAACACTTCAAACACCTTCAGATATGTTTCTCTGTGTTGCAAAATAGGTTTTATTCATGCACAGACTGCAATTTTAATTTTGGACCGAGTTTCAGCTTGCATTGCCAGAACCAAGTTTGTTAAGTGCTGAAACGCTGTTTTCTGACATTTCAGGCTCTAACTTCAAAAATCATGCAAAACACTTCTAACACCTTCAGATATGTTTCTCTGTGTTGCAAAATAGGTTTTATTCATGCACAGACTGCAATTTTAATTTTAGACCGAGTTTCAGCTTGCATTGTCTGAACCAAGTTTGTTATGTGCTGAAACGCCTTTTTCTGACATTTCAGGCTCTAACTTCAAAAATCATGCAAAACACTTCTAACACCTTCAGATATGTTTCTCTGTGTTGCAAAATAGGTTTTATTCATGCACAGACTGCAAGTTTTATTTTGGACCGAGTTTCAGCTTGCATTGCCAGAACCAAGTTTGTTATGTGCTGAAACGCCTTTTTCTGACATTTCAGGCTCTAACTTCAAAAATCATGCAAAACACTTCTAACACCTTCAGATATGTTTCTCTGTGTTGCAAAATAGGTTTTATTCATGCACAGACTGCAATTTTAATTTTGGGCCGAGTTTCAGCTTGCATTGCCTGAACCAAGTTTGTTATGTGCTGAAACGGCGTTTTCTGACATTTCAGGCTCTAACTTCAAAAATCATGCAAAACACTTCTAACACCTTCAGATATGTTTCTCTGTGTTGCAAAATAGGTTTTATTCATGCACAGACTGCAATTTTAATTTTGGGCCGAGTTTCAGCTTGCATTGCCTGAACCAAGTTTGTTATGTGCTGAAACGCCGTTTTCTGGCATTTCAGGCTCTAACTTCAAAAATCATGCAAAACACTTCTAACACCTTCAGATATGTTTCTCTGTGTTGCAAAATAGGTTTTATTCATGCACAGACTGCAATTTTAATTTTGGGCCGAGTTTCAGCTTGCATTGCCAGAACCAAGTTTGTTATGTGCTGAAACGCTGTTTTCTGACATTTCAGGCTCTAACTTCAAAAATCATGCAAAACACTTCTAACACCTTCAGATATGTTTCTCTGTGTTGCAAAATAGGTTTTATTCATGCACAGACTGCAATTTTAATTTTTGGCCGAGTTTCAGCTTGCATTGCCTGAACCAAGTTTGTTATGTGCTGAAACGCCGTTTTCTGACATTTCAGGCTCTAACTTCAAAAATCATGCAAAACACTTCTAACACCTTCAGATATGCTTCTCTGTGTTGCAAAATAGGTTTTATTCATGCACAGACTGCAATTTTTATTTTGGACCGAGTTTCAGCTTGCATTGCCAGAACCAAGTTTGTTATGTGCTGAAACGCCATTTTCTGACATTTCAGGCTCTAACTTCAAAAATCATGCAAAACACTTCTAACACCTTCAGATATGTTTCTCTGTGTTGCAAAATAGGTTTTATTCATGCACAGACTGCAATTTTAATTTTGGACCGAGTTTCAGCTTGCATTGCCAGAACCAAGTTTGTTAAGTGCTGAAACGCTGTTTTCTGACATTTCAGGCTCTAACTTCAAAAATCATGCAAAACACTTCAAACACCTTCAGATATGTTTCTCTGTGTTGCAAAATAGGTTTTATTCATGCACAGACTGCAATTTTAATTTTGGACCGAGTTTCAGCTTGCATTGCCAGAACCAAGTTTGTTAAGTGCTGAAACGCTGTTTTCTGACATTTCAGGCTCTAACTTCAAAAATCATGCAAAACACTTCTAACACCTTCAGATATGTTTCTCTGTGTTGCAAAATAGGTTTTATTCATGCACAGACTGCAATTTTAATTTTAGACCGAGTTTCAGCTTGCATTGTCTGAACCAAGTTTGTTATGTGCTGAAACGCCTTTTTCTGACATTTCAGGCTCTAACTTCAAAAATCATGCAAAACACTTCTAACACCTTCAATTATGTTTCTCTGTGTTGCAAAATAGGTTTTATTCATGCACAGACTGCAATTTTAATTTTGGACCGAGTTTCAGCTTGCATTGCCAGAACCAAGTTTGTTAAGTGCTGAAACGCTGTTTTCTGACATTTCAGGCTCTAACTTCAAAAATCATGCAAAACACTTCTAACACCTTCAGATATGTTTCTCTGTGTTGCAAAATAGGTTTTATTCATGCACAGACTGCAATTTTAATTTTATACCGAGTTTCAGCTTGCATTGCCTGAACCAAGTTTGTTCTGCGCTGAAAGGCTGTTTTCTGACATTTCAGGCTCTAACTTAAAAAATCATGCAAAACACTTCTAACACCTTCAGATATGTTTCTCTGTGTTGCAAAATAGGTTTTATTCATGCACAGACTGCAATTTTAATTTTGGGCCGAGTTTCAGCTTGCATTGCCTGAACCAAGTTTGTTATGTGCTGAAACGCCGTTTTCTGACATTTCAGGCTCTAACTTCAAAAATCATGCAAAACACTTCTAACACCTTCAGATATGTTTCTCTGTGTTGCAAAATAGGTTTTATTCATGCACAGACTGCAATTTTAATTTTTGGCCGAGTTTCAGCTTGCATTGCCTGAACCGAGTTTGTTATGTGCTGAAACGCCGTTTTCTGACATTTCAGGCTCTAACTTCAAAAATCATGCAAAACACTTCTAACACCTTCAAATATGTTTCTCTGTGTTGCAAAATAGGTTTTATTCATGCACAGACTGCAATTTTAATTTTTGGCCGAGTTTCAGCTTGCATTGCCAGAACCAAGTTTGTTATGTGCTGAAATGCCTTTTTCTGACATTTCAGGCTCTAACTTCAAAAATCATGCAAAACACTTCTAACACCTTCAAATATGTCTCTGTGTTGCAAAATAGGTTTTATTCATGCACAGACTGCAATTTTAATTTTGGGCCGAGTTTCAGCTTGCATTACCAGAACCAAGTTTGTCATGTGCTGAAACGCTGTTTTCTGACATTTCAGGCTCTAACTTCAAAAATCATGCAAAACACTTCTAACACCTTCAGATATGTTTCTCTGTGTTGCAAAATAGGTTTTATTCATGCACAGACTGCAATTTTAATTTTTGGCCGAGTTTCAGCTTGCATTGCCAGAACCAAGTTTGTTATGTGCTGAAATGCCTTTTTCTGACATTTCAGGCTCTAACTTCAAAAATCATGCAAAACACTTCTAACACCTTCAGATATGTTTCTCTGTGTTGCAAAATAGGTTTTATTCATGCACAGACTGCAATTTTAATTTTGGACCGAGTTTCAGCTTGCATTGCCAGAACCAAGTTTGTTATGTGCTGAAAAGCCTTTTTCTGACATTTCAGGCTCTAACTTCAAAAATCATGCAAAACACTTCTAACACCTTCAGATATGTTTCTCTGTGTTGCAAAATAGGTTTTATTCATGCACAGACTGCAATTTTTAATTTTGGGCCGAGTTTCACCTTGCATTGCCTGAACCAAGTTTGTTATGTGCTGAAACGCCGTTTTCTGACATTTCAGGCTCTAACTTCAAAAATCATGCAAAACACTTCTAACACCTTCAGATATGTTTCTCTGTGCTGCAAAATAGGTTTTATTCATGCACAGACTGCAATTTTAATTTTGGGCCGAGTTTCAGCTTGCAATACCAGAACCAAGTTTGTTATGTGCTGAAACGCTGTTTTCTGACATTTCAGGCTCTAACTTCAAAAATCATGCAAAACACTTCTAACACCTTCAGATATGTTTCTCTGTGTTGCAAAATAGGTTTTATTCATGCACAGACTGCAATTTTAATTTTTGGCCGAGTTTCAGCTTGCATTGCCTGAACCAAGTTTGTTATGTGCTGAAACGCCGTTTTCTGACATTTCAGGCTCTAACTTCAAAAATCATGCAAAACACTTCAAACACCTTCAGATATGTTTCTCTGTGTTGCAAAATAGGTTTTATTCATGCACAGACTGCAATTTTAATTTTGGACCGAGTTTCAGCTTGCATTGCCAGAACCAAGTTTGTTAAGTGCTGAAACGCTGTTTTCTGACATTTCAGGCTCTAACTTCAAAAATCATGCAAAACACTTCTAACACCTTCAGATATGTTTCTCTGTGTTGCAAAATAGGTTTTATTCATGCACAGACTGCAATTTTAATTTTAGACCGAGTTTCAGCTTGCATTGTCTGAACCAAGTTTGTTATGTGCTGAAACGCCTTTTTCTGACATTTCAGGCTCTAACTTCAAAAATCATGCAAAACACTTCTAACACCTTCAGATATGTTTCTCTGTGTTGCAAAATAGGTTTTATTCATGCACAGACTGCAAGTTTTATTTTGGACCGAGTTTCAGCTTGCATTGCCAGAACCAAGTTTGTTATGTGCTGAAACGCCTTTTTCTGACATTTCAGGCTCTAACTTCAAAAATCATGCAAAACACTTCTAACACCTTCAGATATGTTTCTCTGTGTTGCAAAATAGGTTTTATTCATGCACAGACTGCAATTTTAATTTTGGGCCGAGTTTCAGCTTGCATTGCCTGAACCAAGTTTGTTATGTGCTGAAACGGCGTTTTCTGACATTTCAGGCTCTAACTTCAAAAATCATGCAAAACACTTCTAACACCTTCAGATATGTTTCTCTGTGTTGCAAAATAGGTTTTATTCATGCACAGACTGCAATTTTAATTTTGGGCCGAGTTTCAGCTTGCATTGCCTGAACCAAGTTTGTTATGTGCTGAAACGCCGTTTTCTGGCATTTCAGGCTCTAACTTCAAAAATCATGCAAAACACTTCTAACACCTTCAGATATGTTTCTCTGTGTTGCAAAATAGGTTTTATTCATGCACAGACTGCAATTTTAATTTTGGGCCGAGTTTCAGCTTGCATTGCCAGAACCAAGTTTGTTATGTGCTGAAACGCTGTTTTCTGACATTTCAGGCTCTAACTTCAAAAATCATGCAAAACACTTCTAACACCTTCAGATATGTTTCTCTGTGTTGCAAAATAGGTTTTATTCATGCACAGACTGCAATTTTAATTTTTGGCCGAGTTTCAGCTTGCATTGCCTGAACCAAGTTTGTTATGTGCTGAAACGCCGTTTTCTGACATTTCAGGCTCTAACTTCAAAAATCATGCAAAACACTTCTAACACCTTCAGATATGCTTCTCTGTGTTGCAAAATAGGTTTTATTCATGCACAGACTGCAATTTTTATTTTGGACCGAGTTTCAGCTTGCATTGCCAGAACCAAGTTTGTTATGTGCTGAAACGCCATTTTCTGACATTTCAGGCTCTAACTTCAAAAATCATGCAAAACACTTCTAACACCTTCAGATATGTTTCTCTGTGTTGCAAAATAGGTTTTATTCATGCACAGACTGCAATTTTAATTTTGGACCGAGTTTCAGCTTGCATTGCCAGAACCAAGTTTGTTAAGTGCTGAAACGCTGTTTTCTGACATTTCAGGCTCTAACTTCAAAAATCATGCAAAACACTTCTAACACCTTCAGATATGTTTCTCTGTGTTGCAAAATAGGTTTTATTCATGCACAGACTGCAATTTTAATTTTAGACCGAGTTTCAGCTTGCATTGTCTGAACCAAGTTTGTTATGTGCTGAAACGCCTTTTTCTGAAATTTCAGGCTCTAACTTCAAAAATCATGCAAAACACTTCTAACACCTTCAGATATGTTTCTCTGTGTTGCAAAATAGGTTTTATTCATGCACAGACTGCAATTTCAATTTTGGACCGAGTTTCAGCTTGCATTGCCAGAACCAAGTTTGTTATGTGCTGAAAAGCCTTTTTCTGACATTTCAGGCTCTAACTTCAAAAATCATGCAAAACACTTCTAACACCTTCAGATATGTTTCTCTGTGTTGCAAAATAGGTTTTATTCATGCACAGACTGCAATTTTAATTTTGGACCGAGTTTCAGCTTGCATTGCCAGAACCAAGTTTGTTAAGTGCTGAAACGCTGTTTTCTGACATTTCAGGCTCTAACTTCAAAAATCATGCAAAACACTTCTAACACCTTCAGATATGTTTCTCTGTGTTGCAAAATAGGTTTTATTCATGCACAGACTGCAATTTTAATTTTATACCGAGTTTCAGCTTGCATTGCCTGAACCAAGTTTGTTCTGCGCTGAAAGGCTGTTTTCTGACATTTCAGGCTCTAACTTCAAAAATCATGCAAAACACTTCTAACATCTTCAGATATGTTTCTCTGTGTTGCAAAATAGGTTTTATTCATGCACAGACTGCAATTTTAATTTTGGGCCGAGTTTCAGCTTGCATTGCCTGAACCAAGTTTGTTATGTGCTGAAACGCCGTTTTCTGACATTTCAGGCTCTAACTTCAAAAATCATGCAAAACACTTCTAACACCTTCAGATATGTTTCTCTGTGTTGCAAAATAGGTTTTATTCATGCACAGACTGCAAGTTTTATTTTGGACCGAGTTTCAGCTTGCATTGCCAGAACCAAGTTTGTTATGTGCTGAAACGCCTTTTTCTGACATTTCAGGCTCTAACTTCAAAAATCATGCAAAACACTTCTAACACCTTCAGATATGTTTCTCTGTGTTGCAAAATAGATTTTATTCATGCACAGACTGCAATTTTGATTTTGGACCGAGTTTCAGCTTGCATTGCCAGAACCAAGTTTGTTAAGTGCTGAAACGCTGTTTTCTGACATTTCAGGCTCTAACTTCAAAAATCATGCAAAACACTTCTAACACCTTCAGATATGTTTCTCTGTGTTGCAAAATAGGTTTTATTCATGCACAGACTGCAATTTTAATTTTGGGCCGAGTTTCAGCTTGCATTGCCTGAACCAAGTTTGTTATGTGCTGAAACGCCGTTTTCTGACATTTCAGGCTCTAACTTCAAAAATCATGCAAAACACTTCTAACACCTTCAGATATGTTTCTCTGTGTTGCAAAATAGGTTTTATTCATGCACAGACTGCAATTTTAATTTTGGGCCGAGTTTCAGCTTGCATTGCCTGAACCAAGTTTGTTATGTGCTGAAACGCCGTTTTCTGACATTTCAGGCTCTAACTTCAAAAATCATGCAAAACACTTCTAACACCTTCAGATATGCTTCTCTGTGTTGCAAAATAGGTTTTATTCATGCACAGACTGCAATTTTAATTTTAGACCGAGTTTCAGCTTGCATTGTCTGAACCAAGTTTGTTATGTGCTGAAACGCCTTTTTCTAAAATTTCAGACTCTAACTTCAAAAATCATGCAAAACACTTCTAACACCTTCAGATATGTTTCTCTGTGTTGCAAAATAGGTTTTATTCATGCACAGACTGCAATTTTAATTTTGGACCGAGTTTCAGCTTGCATTGCCAGAACCAAGTTTGTTATGTGCTGAAAAGCCTTTTTCTGACATTTCAGGCTCTAACTTCAAAAATCATGCAAAACACTTCTAACACCTTCAGATATGTTTCTCTGTGTTGCAAAATAGGTTTTATTCATGCACAGACTGCAATTTTAATTTTGGACCGAGTTTCAGCTTGCACTGCCAGAACCAAGTTTGTTAAGTGCTGAAACGCTGTTTTCTGACATTTCAGGCTCTAACTTCAAAAATCATGCAAAACACTTCTAACACCTTCAGATATGTTTCTCTGTGTTGCAAAATAGGTTTTATTCATGCACAGACTGCAATTTTAATTTTAGACCGAGTTTCAGCTTGCATTGCCAGAACCAAGTTTGTTAAGTGCTGAAACGCTGTTTTCTGACATTTCAGGCTCTAACTTCAAAAATCATGCAAAACACTTCTAACACCTTCAGATATGTTTCTCTGTGTTGCAAAATAGGTTTTATTCATGCACAGACTGCAATTTTAATTTTGGGCCGAGTTTCAGCTTGCATTGCCTGAACCAAGTTTGTTATGTGCTGAAACGCCGTTTTCTGACATTTCAGGCTCTAACTTCAAAAATCATGCAAAACACTTCTAACACCTTCAGATATGTTTCTCTGTGCTGCAAAATAGGTTTTATTCATGCACAGACTGCAATTTTAATTTTGGGCCGAGTTTCAGCTTGCATTACCAGAACCAAGTTTGTTATGTGCTGAAACGCTGTTTTCTGACATTTCAGGCTCTAACTTCAAAAATCATGCAAAACACTTCTAACACCTTCAGATATGTTTCTCTGTGTTGCAAAATAGGTTTTATTCATGCACAGACTGCAATTTTAATTTTTGGCCGAGTTTCAGCTTGCATTGCCTGAACCGAGTTTGTTATGTGCTGAAACGCCGTTTTCTGACATTTCAGGCTCTAACTTCAAAAATCATGCAAAACACTTCTAACACCTTCAGATATGTTTCTCTGTGTTGCAAAATAGGTTTTATTCATGCACAGACTGCAATTTTAATTTTTGGCCGAGTTTCAGCTTGCATTGCCAGAACCAAGTTTGTTATGTGCTAAAATGCCTTTTTCTGACATTTCAGGCTCTAACTTCAAAAATCATGCAAAACACTTCTAACACCTTCAGATATGTTTCTCTGTGTTGCAAAATAGGTTTTATTCATGCACAGACTGCAATTTTAATTTTGGACCGAGTTTCAGCTTGCATTGCCAGAACCAAGTTTGTTATGTGCTGAAAAGCCTTTTTCTGACATTTCAGGCTCTAACTTCAAAAATCATGCAAAACACTTCTAACACCTTCAGATATGTTTCTCTGTGTTGCAAAATAGGTTTTATTCATGCACAGACTGCAATTTTAATTTTGGACCGAGTTTCAGCTTGCATTGCCAGAACCAAGTTTGTTAAGTGCTGAAACGCTGTTTTCTGACATTTCAGGCTCTAACTTCAAAAATCATGCAAAACACTTCTAACACCTTCAGATATGTTTCTCTGTGTTGCAAAATAGGTTTTATTCATGCACAGACTGCAATTTTAATTTTATACCGAGTTTCAGCTTGCATTGCCTGAACCAAGTTTGTTCTGCGCTGAAAGGCTGTTTTCTGACATTTCAGGCTCTAACTTCAAAAATCATGCAAAACACTTCTAACATCTTCAGATATGTTTCTCTGTGTTGCAAAATAGGTTTTATTCATGCACAGACTGCAATTTTAATTTTGGGCCGAGTTTCAGCTTGCATTGCCTGAACCAAGTTTGTTATGTGCTGAAACGCCGTTTTCTGACATTTCAGGCTCTAACTTCAAAAATCATGCAAAACACTTCTAACACCTTCAGATATGTTTCTCTGTGTTGCAAAATAGGTTTTATTCATGCACAGACTGCAAGTTTTATTTTGGACCGAGTTTCAGCTTGCATTGCCAGAACCAAGTTTGTTATGTGCTGAAACGCCTTTTTCTGACATTTCAGGCTCTAACTTCAAAAATCATGCAAAACACTTCTAACACCTTCAGATATGTTTCTCTGTGTTGCAAAATAGATTTTATTCATGCACAGACTGCAATTTTGATTTTGGACCGAGTTTCAGCTTGCATTGCCAGAACCAAGTTTGTTAAGTGCTGAAACGCTGTTTTCTGACATTTCAGGCTCTAACTTCAAAAATCATGCAAAACACTTCTAACACCTTCAGATATGTTTCTCTGTGTTGCAAAATAGGTTTTATTCATGCACAGACTGCAATTTTAATTTTGGGCCGAGTTTCAGCTTGCATTGCCTGAACCAAGTTTGTTATGTGCTGAAACGCCGTTTTCTGACATTTCAGGCTCTAACTTCAAAAATCATGCAAAACACTTCTAACACCTTCAGATATGTTTCTCTGTGTTGCAAAATAGGTTTTATTCATGCACAGACTGCAATTTTAATTTTGGGCCGAGTTTCAGCTTGCATTGCCTGAACCAAGTTTGTTATGTGCTGAAACGCCGTTTTCTGACATTTCAGGCTCTAACTTCAAAAATCATGCAAAACACTTCTAACACCTTCAGATATGCTTCTCTGTGTTGCAAAATAGGTTTTATTCATGCACAGACTGCAATTTTAATTTTAGACCGAGTTTCAGCTTGCATTGTCTGAACCAAGTTTGTTATGTGCTGAAACGCCTTTTTCTAAAATTTCAGACTCTAACTTCAAAAATCATGCAAAACACTTCTAACACCTTCAGATATGTTTCTCTGTGTTGCAAAATAGGTTTTATTCATGCACAGACTGCAATTTTAATTTTGGACCGAGTTTCAGCTTGCATTGCCAGAACCAAGTTTGTTATGTGCTGAAAAGCCTTTTTCTGACATTTCAGGCTCTAACTTCAAAAATCATGCAAAACACTTCTAACACCTTCAGATATGTTTCTCTGTGTTGCAAAATAGGTTTTATTCATGCACAGACTGCAATTTTAATTTTGGACCGAGTTTCAGCTTGCACTGCCAGAACCAAGTTTGTTAAGTGCTGAAACGCTGTTTTCTGACATTTCAGGCTCTAACTTCAAAAATCATGCAAAACACTTCTAACACCTTCAGATATGTTTCTCTGTGTTGCAAAATAGGTTTTATTCATGCACAGACTGCAATTTTAATTTTAGACCGAGTTTCAGCTTGCATTGCCAGAACCAAGTTTGTTAAGTGCTGAAACGCTGTTTTCTGACATTTCAGGCTCTAACTTCAAAAATCATGCAAAACACTTCTAACACCTTCAGATATGTTTCTCTGTGTTGCAAAATAGGTTTTATTCATGCACAGACTGCAATTTTAATTTTGGGCCGAGTTTCAGCTTGCATTGCCTGAACCAAGTTTGTTATGTGCTGAAACGCCGTTTTCTGACATTTCAGGCTCTAACTTCAAAAATCATGCAAAACACTTCTAACACCTTCAGATATGTTTCTCTGTGCTGCAAAATAGGTTTTATTCATGCACAGACTGCAATTTTAATTTTGGGCCGAGTTTCAGCTTGCATTACCAGAACCAAGTTTGTTATGTGCTGAAACGCTGTTTTCTGACATTTCAGGCTCTAACTTCAAAAATCATGCAAAACACTTCTAACACCTTCAGATATGTTTCTCTGTGTTGCAAAATAGGTTTTATTCATGCACAGACTGCAATTTTAATTTTTGGCCGAGTTTCAGCTTGCATTGCCTGAACCGAGTTTGTTATGTGCTGAAACGCCGTTTTCTGACATTTCAGGCTCTAACTTCAAAAATCATGCAAAACACTTCTAACACCTTCAGATATGTTTCTCTGTGTTGCAAAATAGGTTTTATTCATGCACAGACTGCAATTTTAATTTTTGGCCGAGTTTCAGCTTGCATTGCCAGAACCAAGTTTGTTATGTGCTAAAATGCCTTTTTCTCACATTTCAGGCTCTAACTTCAAAAATCATGCAAAACACTTCTAACACCTTCAGATATGTTTCTCTGTGTTGCAAAATAGGTTTTATTCATGCACAGACTGCAATTTTAATTTTGGACCGAGTTTCAGCTTGCATTGCCAGAACCAAGTTTGTTATGTGCTGAAAAGCCTTTTTCTGACATTTCAGGCTCTAACTTCAAAAATCATGCAAAACACTTCTAACACCTTCAGATATGTTTCTCTGTGTTGCAAAATAGGTTTTATTCATGCACAGACTGCAATTTTAATTTTGGGCCGAGTTTCACCTTGCATTGCCTGAACCAAGTTTGTTATGTGCTGAAACGCCGTTTTCTGACATTTCAGGCTCTAACTTCAAAAATCATGCAAAACACTTCTAACACCTTCAGATATGTTTCTCTGTGCTGCAAAATAGGTTTTATTCATGCACAGACTGCAATTTTAATTTTGGGCCGAGTTTGAGCTTGCAATACCAGAACCAAGTTTGTTATGTGCTGAAACGCTGTTTTCTGACATTTCAGGCTCTAACTTCAAAAATCATGCAAAACACTTCTAACACCTTCAGATATGTTTCTCTGTGTTGCAAAATAGGTTTTATTCATGCACAGACTGCAATTTTAATTTTGGACCGAGTTTCAGCTTGCATTGCCAGAACCAAGTTTGTTAAGTGCTGAAACGCTGTTTTCTGACATTTCAGGCTCTAACTTCAAAAATCATGCAAAACACTTCTAACACCTTCAGATATGTTTCTCTGTGTTGCAAAATAGGTTTTATTCATGCACAGACTGCAATTTTAATTTTATACCGAGTTTCAGCTTGCATTGCCTGAACCAAGTTTGTTCTGCGCTGAAAGGCTGTTTTCTGACATTTCAGGCTCTAACTTCAAAAATCATGCAAAACACTTCTAACACCTTCAGATATGTTTCTCTGTGTTGCAAAATAGGTTTTATTCATGCACAGACTGCAATTTTAATTTTGGGCCGAGTTTCAGCTTGCATTGCCTGAACCAAGTTTGTTATGTGCTGAAACGCCGTTTTCTGACATTTCAGGCTCTAACTTCAAAAATCATGCAAAACACTTCTAACACCTTCAGATATGTTTCTCTGTGCTGCAAAATAGGTTTTATTCATGCACAGACTGCAATTTTAATTTTGGGCCGAGTTTCAGCTTGCATTACCAGAACCAAGTTTGTTATGTGCTGAAACGCTGTTTTCTGACATTTCAGGCTCTAACTTCAAAAATCATGCAAAACACTTCTAACACCTTCAGATATGTTTCTCTGTGTTGCAAAATAGGTTTTATTCATGCACAGACTGCAATTTTAATTTTTGGCCGAGTTTCAGCTTGCATTGCCTGAACCGAGTTTGTTATGTGCTGAAACGCCGTTTTCTGACATTTCAGGCTCTAACTTCAAAAATCATGCAAAACACTTCTAACACCTTCAGATATGTTTCTCTGTGTTGCAAAATAGGTTTTATTCATGCACAGACTGCAATTTTAATTTTTGGCCGAGTTTCAGCTTGCATTGCCAGAACCAAGTTTGTTATGTGCTAAAATGCCTTTTTCTGACATTTCAGGCTCTAACTTCAAAAATCATGCAAAACACTTCTAACACCTTCAGATATGTTTCTCTGTGTTGCAAAATAGGTTTTATTCATGCACAGACTGCAATTTTAATTTTGGGCCGAGTTTCACCTTGCATTGCCTGAACCAAGTTTGTTATGTGCTGAAACGCCGTTTTCTGACATTTCAGGCTCTAACTTCAAAAATCATGCAAAACACTTCTAACACCTTCAGATATGTTTCTCTGTGCTGCAAAATAGGTTTTATTCATGCACAGACTGCAATTTTAATTTTGGGCCGAGTTTGAGCTTGCAATACCAGAACCAAGTTTGTTATGTGCTGAAACGCTGTTTTCTGACATTTCAGGCTCTAACTTCAAAAATCATGCAAAACACTTCTAACACCTTCAGATATGTTTCTCTGTGTTGCAAAATAGGTTTTATTCATGCACAGACTGCAATTTTAATTTTGGACCGAGTTTCAGCTTGCATTGCCAGAACCAAGTTTGTTAAGTGCTGAAACGCTGTTTTCTGACATTTCAGGCTCTAACTTCAAAAATCATGCAAAACACTTCTAACACCTTCAGATATGTTTCTCTGTGTTGCAAAATAGGTTTTATTCATGCACAGACTGCAATTTTAATTTTATACCGAGTTTCAGCTTGCATTGCCTGAACCAAGTTTGTTCTGCGCTGAAAGGCTGTTTTCTGACATTTCAGGCTCTAACTTCAAAAATCATGCAAAACACTTCTAACACCTTCAGATATGTTTCTCTGTGTTGCAAAATAGGTTTTATTCATGCACAGACTGCAATTTTAATTTTGGGCCGAGTTTCAGCTTGCATTGCCTGAACCAAGTTTGTTATGTGCTGAAACGCCGTTTTCTGACATTTCAGGCTCTAACTTCAAAAATCATGCAAAACACTTCTAACACCTTCAGATATGTTTCTCTGTGTTGCAAAATAGGTTTTATTCATGCACAGACTGCAAGTTTTATTTTGGACCGAGTTTCAGCTTGCATTGCCAGAACCAAGTTTGTTATGTGCTGAAACGCTGTTTTCTGACATTTCAGGCTCTAACTTCAAAAATCATGCAAAACACTTCTAACACCTTCAGATATGTTTCTCTGTGTTGCAAAATAGGTTTTATTCATGCACAGACTGCAATTTTGATTTTGGATCGAGTTTCAGCTTGCATTGCCAGAACCAAGTTTGTTAAGTGCTGAAACGCTGTTTTCTGACATTTCAGGCTCTAACTTCAAAAATCATGCAAAACACTTCTAACACCTTCAGATATGTTTCTCTGTGTTGCAAAATAGGTTTTATTCATGCACAGACTGCAATTTTAATTTTGGGCCGAGTTTCAGCTTGCATTGCCTGAACCAAGTTTGTTATGTGCTGAAACGGCGTTTTCTGACATTTCAGGCTCTAACTTCAAAAATCATGCAAAACACTTCTAACACCTTCAGATATGTTTCTCTGTGTTGCAAAATAGGTTTTATTCATGCACAGACTGCAATTTTAATTTTGGGCCGAGTTTCAGCTTGCATTGCCTGAACCAAGTTTGTTATGTGCTGAAACGCCGTTTTCTGGCATTTCAGGCTCTAACTTCAAAAATCAAGCAAAACACTTCTAACAATTTCAGATATGTTTCTCTGTGTTGCAAAATAGGTTTTATTCATGCACAGACTGCAATTTTAATTTTGGGCCGAGTTTCAGCTTGCATTGCCAGAACCAAGTTTGTTATGTGCTGAAACGCTGTTTTCTGACATTTCAGGCTCTAACTTCAAAAATCATGCAAAACACTTCTAACACCTTCAGATATGTTTCTCTGTGTTGCAAAATAGGTTTTATTCATGCACAGACTGCAATTTTAATTTTTGGCCGAGTTTCAGCTTGCATTGCCTGAACCAAGTTTGTTATGTGCTGAAACGCCGTTTTCTGACATTTCAGGCTCTAACTTCAAAAATCATGCAAAACACTTCTAACACCTTCAGATATGTTTCTCTGTGTTGCAAAATAGGTTTTATTCATGCACAGACTGCAATTTTAATTTTGGACCGAGTTTCAGCTTGCATTGCCAGAACCAAGTTTGTTAAGTGCTGAAACGCTGTTTTCTGACATTTCAGGCTCTAACTTCAAAAATCATGCAAAACACTTCTAACACCTTCAGATATGTTTCTCTGTGTTGCAAAATAGGTTTTATTCATGCACAGACTGCAGTTTTAATTTTAGACCGAGTTTCAGCTTGCATTGTCTGAACCAAGTTTGTTATGTGCTGAAACGCCTTTTTCTGAAATTTCAGGCTCTAACTTCAAAAATCATGCAAAACACTTCTAACACCTTCAGATATGTTTCTCTGTGTTGCAAAATAGGTTTTATTCATGCACAGACTGCAATTTTAATTTTAGACCGAGTTTCAGCTTGCATTGCCAGAACCAAGTTTGTTAAGTGCTGAAACGCTGTTTTCTGACATTTCAGGCTCTAACTTCAAAAATCATGCAAAACACTTCTAACACCTTCAGATATGTTTCTCTGTGTTGCAAAATAGGTTTTATTCATGCACAGACTGCAATTTTAATTTTGGGCCGAGTTTCAGCTTGCATTGCCTGAACCAAGTTTGTTATGTGCTGAAACGCCGTTTTCTGACATTTCAGGCTCTAACTTCAAAAATCATGCAAAACACTTCTAACACCTTCAGATATGTTTCTCTGTGCTGCAAAATAGGTTTTATTCATGCACAGACTGCAATTTTAATTTTGGGCCGAGTTTCAGCTTGCATTACCAGAACCAAGTTTGTTATGTGCTGAAACGCTGTTTTCTGACATTTCAGGCTCTAACTTCAAAAATCATGCAAAACACTTCTAACACCTTCAGATATGTTTCTCTGTGTTGCAAAATAGGTTTTATTCATGCACAGACTGCAATTTTAATTTTTGGCCGAGTTTCAGCTTGCATTGCCTGAACCGAGTTTGTTATGTGCTGAAACGCCGTTTTCTGACATTTCAGGCTCTAACTTCAAAAATCATGCAAAACACTTCTAACACCTTCAGATATGTTTCTCTGTGTTGCAAAATAGGTTTTATTCATGCACAGACTGCAATTTTAATTTTTGGCCGAGTTTCAGCTTGCATTGCCAGAACCAAGTTTGTTATGTGCTAAAATGCCTTTTTCTGACATTTCAGGCTCTAACTTCAAAAATCATGCAAAACACTTCTAACACCTTCAGATATGTTTCTCTGTGTTGCAAAATAGGTTTTATTCATGCACAGACTGCAATTTTAATTTTGGACCGAGTTTCAGCTTGCATTGCCAGAACCAAGTTTGTTATGTGCTGAAAAGCCTTTTTCTGACATTTCAGGCTCTAACTTCAAAAATCATGCAAAACACTTCTAACACCTTCAGATATGTTTCTCTGTGTTGCAAAATAGGTTTTATTCATGCACAGACTGCAATTTTAATTTTGGACCGAGTTTCAGCTTGCATTGTCTGAACCAAGTTTGTTATGTGCTGAAACGCCTTTTTCTAAAATTTCAGGCTCTAACTTCAAAAATCATGCAAAACACTTCTAACACCTTCAGATATGTTTCTCTGTGTTGCAAAATAGGTTTTATTCATGCACAGACTGCAATTTTAATTTTGGGCCGAGTTTCAGCTTGCATTGCCAGAACCAAGTTTGTTATGTGCTGAAACGCTGTTTTCTGACATTTCAGGCTCTAACTTCAAAAATCATGCAAAACACTTCTAACACCTTCAGATATGTTTCTCTGTGTTGCAAAATAGGTTTTATTCATGCACAGACTGCAATTTTAATTTTTGGCCGAGTTTCAGCTTGCATTGCCTGAACCAAGTTTGTTATGTGCTGAAACGCCGTTTTCTGACATTTCAGGCTCTAACTTCAAAAATCATGCAAAACACTTCTAACACCTTCAGATATGCTTCTCTGTGTTGCAAAATAGGTTTTATTCATGCACAGACTGCAATTTTTATTTTGGACCGAGTTTCAGCTTGCATTGCCAGAACCAAGTTTGTTATGTGCTGAAACGCCATTTTCTGACATTTCAGGCTCTAACTTCAAAAATCATGCAAAACACTTCTAACACCTTCAGATATGTTTCTCTGTGTTGCAAAATAGGTTTTATTCATGCACAGACTGCAATTTTAATTTTGGACCGAGTTTCAGCTTGCATTGCCAGAACCAAGTTTGTTAAGTGCTGAAACGCTGTTTTCTGACATTTCAGGCTCTAACTTCAAAAATCATGCAAAACACTTCTAACACCTTCAGATATGTTTCTCTGTGTTGCAAAATAGGTTTTATTCATGCACAGACTGCAATTTTAATTTTAGACCGAGTTTCAGCTTGCATTGTCTGAACCAAGTTTGTTATGTGCTGAAACGCCTTTTTCTGAAATTTCAGGCTCTAACTTCAAAAATCATGCAAAACACTTCTAACACCTTCAGATATGTTTCTCTGTGTTGCAAAATAGGTTTTATTCATGCACAGACTGCAATTTCAATTTTGGACCGAGTTTCAGCTTGCATTGCCAGAACCAAGTTTGTTATGTGCTGAAAAGCCTTTTTCTGACATTTCAGGCTCTAACTTCAAAAATCATGCAAAACACTTCTAACACCTTCAGATATGTTTCTCTGTGTTGCAAAATAGGTTTTATTCATGCACAGACTGCAATTTTAATTTTGGACCGAGTTTCAGCTTGCATTGCCAGAACCAAGTTTGTTAAGTGCTGAAACGCCTTTTTCTGACATTTCAGGCTCTAACTTCAAAAATCATGCAAAACACTTCTAACACCTTCAGATATGTTTCTCTGTGTTGCAAAATAGATTTTATTCATGCACAGACTGCAATTTTGATTTTGGACCGAGTTTCAGCTTGCATTGCCAGAACCAAGTTTGTTAAGTGCTGAAACGCTGTTTTCTGACATTTCAGGCTCTAACTTCAAAAATCATGCAAAACACTTCTAACACCTTCAGATATGTTTCTCTGTGTTGCAAAATAGGTTTTATTCATGCACAGACTGCAATTTTAATTTTGGGCCGAGTTTCAGCTTGCATTGCCTGAACCAAGTTTGTTATGTGCTGAAACGCCGTTTTCTGACATTTCAGGCTCTAACTTCAAAAATCATGCAAAACACTTCTAACACCTTCAGATATGTTTCTCTGTGTTGCAAAATAGGTTTTATTCATGCACAGACTGCAATTTTAATTTTGGGCCGAGTTTCAGCTTGCATTGCCTGAACCAAGTTTGTTATGTGCTGAAACGCCGTTTTCTGACATTTCAGGCTCTAACTTCAAAAATCATGCAAAACACTTCTAACACCTTCAGATATGCTTCTCTGTGTTGCAAAATAGGTTTTATTCATGCACAGACTGCAATTTTAATTTTAGACCGAGTTTCAGCTTGCATTGTCTGAACCAAGTTTGTTATGTGCTGAAACGCCTTTTTCTAAAATTTCAGACTCTAACTTCAAAAATCATGCAAAACACTTCTAACACCTTCAGATATGTTTCTCTGTGTTGCAAAATAGGTTTTATTCATGCACAGACTGCAATTTTAATTTTGGACCGAGTTTCAGCTTGCATTGCCAGAACCAAGTTTGTTATGTGCTGAAAAGCCTTTTTCTGACATTTCAGGCTCTAACTTCAAAAATCATGCAAAACGCTTCTAACACCTTCAGATATGTTTCTCTGTGTTGCAAAATAGGTTTTATTCATGCACAGACTGCAATTTTAATTTTGGACCGAGTTTCAGCTTGCACTGCCAGAACCAAGTTTGTTAAGTGCTGAAACGCTGTTTTCTGACATTTCAGGCTCTAACTTCAAAAATCATGCAAAACACTTCTAACACCTTCAGATATGTTTCTCTGTGTTGCAAAATAGGTTTTATTCATGCACAGACTGCAATTTTAATTTTAGACCGAGTTTCAGCTTGCATTGCCAGAACCAAGTTTGTTAAGTGCTGAAACGCTGTTTTCTGACATTTCAGGCTCTAACTTCAAAAATCATGCAAAACACTTCTAACACCTTCAGATATGTTTCTCTGTGTTGCAAAATAGGTTTTATTCATGCACAGACTGCAATTTTAATTTTGGGCCGAGTTTCAGCTTGCATTGCCTGAACCAAGTTTGTTATGTGCTGAAACGCCGTTTTCTGACATTTCAGGCTCTAACTTCAAAAATCATGCAAAACACTTCTAACACCTTCAGATATGTTTCTCTGTGCTGCAAAATAGGTTTTATTCATGCACAGACTGCAATTTTAATTTTGGGCCGAGTTTCAGCTTGCATTACCAGAACCAAGTTTGTTATGTGCTGAAACGCTGTTTTCTGACATTTCAGGCTCTAACTTCAAAAATCATGCAAAACACTTCTAACACCTTCAGATATGTTTCTCTGTGTTGCAAAATAGGTTTTATTCATGCACAGACTGCAATTTTAATTTTTGGCCGAGTTTCAGCTTGCATTGCCTGAACCGAGTTTGTTATGTGCTGAAACGCCGTTTTCTGACATTTCAGGCTCTAACTTCAAAAATCATGCAAAACACTTCTAACACCTTCAGATATGTTTCTCTGTGTTGCAAAATAGGTTTTATTCATGCACAGACTGCAATTTTAATTTTTGGCCGAGTTTCAGCTTGCATTGCCAGAACCAAGTTTGTTATGTGCTAAAATGCCTTTTTCTGACATTTCAGGCTCTAACTTCAAAAATCATGCAAAACACTTCTAACACCTTCAGATATGTTTCTCTGTGTTGCAAAATAGGTTTTATTCATGCACAGACTGCAATTTTAATTTTGGGCCGAGTTTGAGCTTGCAATACCAGAACCAAGTTTGTTATGTGCTGAAACGCTGTTTTCTGACATTTCAGGCTCTAACTTCAAAAATCATGCAAAACACTTCTAACACCTTCAGATATGTTTCTCTGTGTTGCAAAATAGGTTTTATTCATGCACAGACTGCAATTTTAATTTTGGACCGAGTTTCAGCTTGCATTGCCAGAACCAAGTTTGTTAAGTGCTGAAACGCTGTTTTCTGACATTTCAGGCTCTAACTTCAAAAATCATGCAAAACACTTCTAACACCTTCAGATATGTTTCTCTGTGTTGCAAAATAGGTTTTATTCATGCACAGACTGCAATTTTAATTTTATACCGAGTTTCAGCTTGCATTGCCTGAACCAAGTTTGTTCTGCGCTGAAAGGCTGTTTTCTGACATTTCAGGCTCTAACTTCAAAAATCATGCAAAACACTTCTAACACCTTCAGATATGTTTCTCTGTGTTGCAAAATAGGTTTTATTCATGCACAGACTGCAATTTTAATTTTGGGCCGAGTTTCAGCTTGCATTGCCTGAACCAAGTTTGTTATGTGCTGAAACGCCGTTTTCTGACATTTCAGGCTCTAACTTCAAAAATCATGCAAAACACTTCTAACACCTTCAGATATGTTTCTCTGTGCTGCAAAATAGGTTTTATTCATGCACAGACTGCAATTTTAATTTTGGGCCGAGTTTCAGCTTGCATTACCAGAACCAAGTTTGTTATGTGCTGAAACGCTGTTTTCTGACATTTCAGGCTCTAACTTCAAAAATCATGCAAAACACTTCTAACACCTTCAGATATGTTTCTCTGTGTTGCAAAATAGGTTTTATTCATGCACAGACTGCAATTTTAATTTTTGGCCGAGTTTCAGCTTGCATTGCCTGAACCGAGTTTGTTATGTGCTGAAATGCCTTTTTCTGACATTTCAGGCTCTAACTTCAAAAATCATGCAAAACACTTCTAACACCTTCAGATATGTTTCTCTGTGTTGCAAAATAGGTTTTATTCATGCACAGACTGCAATTTTAATTTTGGACCGAGTTTCAGCTTGCATTGCCAGAACCAAGTTTGTTATGTGCTGAAAAGCCTTTTTCTGACATTTCAGGCTCTAACTTCAAAAATCATGCAAAACACTTCTAACACCTTCAGATATGTTTCTCTGTGTTGCAAAATAGGTTTTATTCATGCACAGACTGCAATTTTAATTTTGGGCCGAGTTTCACCTTGCATTGCCTGAACCAAGTTTGTTATGTGCTGAAACGCCGTTTTCTGACATTTCAGGCTCTAACTTCAAAAATCATGCAAAACACTTCTAACACCTTCAGATATGTTTCTCTGTGCTGCAAAATAGGTTTTATTCATGCACAGACTGCAATTTTAATTTTGGGCCGAGTTTGAGCTTGCAATACCAGAACCAAGTTTGTTATGTGCTGAAACGCTGTTTTCTGACATTTCAGGCTCTAACTTCAAAAATCATGCAAAACACTTCTAACACCTTCAGATATGTTTCTCTGTGTTGCAAAATAGGTTTTATTCATGCACAGACTGCAATTTTAATTTTGGACCGAGTTTCAGCTTGCATTGCCAGAACCAAGTTTGTTAAGTGCTGAAACGCTGTTTTCTGACATTTCAGGCTCTAACTTCAAAAATCATGCAAAACACTTCTAACACCTTCAGATATGTTTCTCTGTGTTGCAAAATAGGTTTTATTCATGCACAGACTGCAATTTTAATTTTATACCGAGTTTCAGCTTGCATTGCCTGAACCAAGTTTGTTCTGCGCTGAAAGGCTGTTTTCTGACATTTCAGGCTCTAACTTCAAAAATCATGCAAAACACTTCTAACACCTTCAGATATGTTTCTCTGTGTTGCAAAATAGGTTTTATTCATGCACAGACTGCAATTTTAATTTTGGGCCGAGTTTCAGCTTGCATTGCCTGAACCAAGTTTGTTATGTGCTGAAACGCCGTTTTCTGACATTTCAGGCTCTAACTTCAAAAATCATGCAAAACACTTCTAACACCTTCAGATATGTTTCTCTGTGTTGCAAAATAGGTTTTATTCATGCACAGACTGCAAGTTTTATTTTGGACCGAGTTTCAGCTTGCATTGCCAGAACCAAGTTTGTTATGTGCTGAAACGCTGTTTTCTGACATTTCAGGCTCTAACTTCAAAAATCATGCAAAACACTTCTAACACCTTCAGATATGTTTCTCTGTGTTGCAAAATAGGTTTTATTCATGCACAGACTGCAATTTTAATTTTTGGCCGAGTTTCAGCTTGCATTGCCTGAACCGAGTTTGTTATGTGCTGAAACGCCGTTTTCTGACATTTCAGGCTCTAACTTCAAAAATCATGCAAAACACTTCTAACACCTTCAGATATGTTTCTCTGTGTTGCAAAATAGGTTTTATTCATGCACAGACTGCAATTTTAATTTTTGGCCGAGTTTCAGCTTGCATTGCCAGAACCAAGTTTGTTATGTGCTAAAATGCCTTTTTCTGACATTTCAGGCTCTAACTTCAAAAATCATGCAAAACACTTCTAACACCTTCAGATATGTTTCTCTGTGTTGCAAAATAGGTTTTATTCATGCACAGACTGCAATTTTAATTTTGGACCGAGTTTCAGCTTGCATTGCCAGAACCAAGTTTGTTATGTGCTGAAAAGCCTTTTTCTGACATTTCAGGCTCTAACTTCAAAAATCATGCAAAACACTTCTAACACCTTCAGATATGTTTCTCTGTGTTGCAAAATAGGTTTTATTCATGCACAGACTGCAATTTTAATTTTGGGCCGAGTTTCAGCTTGCATTGCCTGAACCAAGTTTGTTATGTGCTGAAACGGCGTTTTCTGACATTTCAGGCTCTAACTTCAAAAATCATGCAAAACACTTCTAACACCTTCAGATATGTTTCTCTGTGTTGCAAAATAGGTTTTATTCATGCACAGACTGCAATTTTAATTTTGGGCCGAGTTTCAGCTTGCATTGCCTGAACCAAGTTTGTTATGTGCTGAAACGCCGTTTTCTGGCATTTCAGGCTCTAACTTCAAAAATCAAGCAAAACACTTCTAACAATTTCAGATATGTTTCTCTGTGTTGCAAAATAGGTTTTATTCATGCACAGACTGCAATTTTAATTTTGGGCCGAGTTTCAGCTTGCATTGCCAGAACCAAGTTTGTTATGTGCTGAAACGCTGTTTTCTGACATTTCAGGCTCTAACTTCAAAAATCATGCAAAACACTTCTAACACCTTCAGATATGTTTCTCTGTGTTGCAAAATAGGTTTTATTCATGCACAGACTGCAATTTTAATTTTTGGCCGAGTTTCAGCTTGCATTGCCTGAACCAAGTTTGTTATGTGCTGAAACGCCGTTTTCTGACATTTCAGGCTCTAACTTCAAAAATCATGCAAAACACTTCTAACACCTTCAGATATGTTTCTCTGTGTTGCAAAATAGGTTTTATTCATGCACAGACTGCAATTTTAATTTTGGACCGAGTTTCAGCTTGCATTGCCAGAACCAAGTTTGTTAAGTGCTGAAACGCTGTTTTCTGACATTTCAGGCTCTAACTTCAAAAATCATGCAAAACACTTCTAACACCTTCAGATATGTTTCTCTGTGTTGCAAAATAGGTTTTATTCATGCACAGACTGCAGTTTTAATTTTAGACCGAGTTTCAGCTTGCATTGTCTGAACCAAGTTTGTTATGTGCTGAAACGCCTTTTTCTGAAATTTCAGGCTCTAACTTCAAAAATCATGCAAAACACTTCTAACACCTTCAGATATGTTTCTCTGTGTTGCAAAATAGGTTTTATTCATGCACAGACTGCAATTTTAATTTTGGACCGAGTTTCAGCTTGCATTGCCAGAACCAAGTTTGTTATGTGCTGAAAAGCCTTTTTCTGACATTTCAGGCTCTAACTTCAAAAATCATGCAAAACACTTCTAACACCTTCAGATATGTTTCTCTGTGTTGCAAAATAGATTTTATTCATGCACAGACTGCAATTTTGATTTTGGACCGAGTTTCAGCTTGCATTGCCAGAACCAAGTTTGTTAAGTGCTGAAACGCTGTTTTCTGACATTTCAGGCTCTAACTTCAAAAATCATGCAAAACACTTCTAACACCTTCAGATATGTTTCTCTGTGTTGCAAAATAGGTTTTATTCATGCACAGACTGCAATTTTAATTTTGGGCCGAGTTTCAGCTTGCATTGCCTGAACCAAGTTTGTTATGTGCTGAAACGCCGTTTTCTGACATTTCAGGCTCTAACTTCAAAAATCATGCAAAACACTTCTAACACCTTCAGATATGTTTCTCTGTGTTGCAAAATAGGTTTTATTCATGCACAGACTGCAATTTTAATTTTGGGCCGAGTTTCAGCTTGCATTGCCTGAACCAAGTTTGTTATGTGCTGAAACGCCGTTTTCTGACATTTCAGGCTCTAACTTCAAAAATCATGCAAAACACTTCTAACACCTTCAGATATGCTTCTCTGTGTTGCAAAATAGGTTTTATTCATGCACAGACTGCAATTTTAATTTTAGACCGAGTTTCAGCTTGCATTGTCTGAACCAAGTTTGTTATGTGCTGAAACGCCTTTTTCTAAAATTTCAGGCTCTAACTTCAAAAATCATGCAAAACACTTCTAACACCTTCAGATATGTTTCTCTGTGTTGCAAAATAGGTTTTATTCATGCACAGACTGCAATTTTAATTTTGGACCGAGTTTCAGCTTGCATTGCCAGAACCAAGTTTGTTATGTGCTGAAAAGCCTTTTTCTGACATTTCAGGCTCTAACTTCAAAAATCATGCAAAACACTTCTAACACCTTCAGATATGTTTCTCTGTGTTGCAAAATAGGTTTTATTCATGCACAGACTGCAATTTTAATTTTGGACCGAGTTTCAGCTTGCACTGCCAGAACCAAGTTTGTTAAGTGCTGAAACGCTGTTTTCTGACATTTCAGGCTCTAACTTCAAAAATCATGCAAAACACTTCTAACACCTTCAGATATGTTTCTCTGTGTTGCAAAATAGGTTTTATTCATGCACAGACTGCAATTTTAATTTTAGACCGAGTTTCAGCTTGCATTGCCAGAACCAAGTTTGTTAAGTGCTGAAACGCTGTTTTCTGACATTTCAGGCTCTAACTTCAAAAATCATGCAAAACACTTCTAACACCTTCAGATATGTTTCTCTGTGTTGCAAAATAGGTTTTATTCATGCACAGACTGCAATTTTAATTTTGGGCCGAGTTTCAGCTTGCATTGCCTGAACCAAGTTTGTTATGTGCTGAAACGCCGTTTTCTGACATTTCAGGCTCTAACTTCAAAAATCATGCAAAACACTTCTAACACCTTCAGATATGTTTCTCTGTGCTGCAAAATAGGTTTTATTCATGCACAGACTGCAATTTTAATTTTGGGCCGAGTTTCAGCTTGCATTACCAGAACCAAGTTTGTTATGTGCTGAAACGCTGTTTTCTGACATTTCAGGCTCTAACTTCAAAAATCATGCAAAACACTTCTAACACCTTCAGATATGTTTCTCTGTGTTGCAAAATAGGTTTTATTCATGCACAGACTGCAATTTTAATTTTTGGCCGAGTTTCAGCTTGCATTGCCTGAACCGAGTTTGTTATGTGCTGAAACGCCGTTTTCTGACATTTCAGGCTCTAACTTCAAAAATCATGCAAAACACTTCTAACACCTTCAGATATGTTTCTCTGTGTTGCAAAATAGGTTTTATTCATGCACAGACTGCAATTTTAATTTTTGGCCGAGTTTCAGCTTGCATTGCCAGAACCAAGTTTGTTATGTGCTAAAATGCCTTTTTCTGACATTTCAGGCTCTAACTTCAAAAATCATGCAAAACACTTCTAACACCTTCAGATATGTTTCTCTGTGTTGCAAAATAGGTTTTATTCATGCACAGACTGCAATTTTAATTTTGGACCGAGTTTCAGCTTGCATTGCCAGAACCAAGTTTGTTATGTGCTGAAAAGCCTTTTTCTGACATTTCAGGCTCTAACTTCAAAAATCATGCAAAACACTTCTAACACCTTCAGATATGTTTCTCTGTGTTGCAAAATAGGTTTTATTCATGCACAGACTGCAATTTTAATTTTGGGCCGAGTTTCACCTTGCATTGCCTGAACCAAGTTTGTTATGTGCTGAAACGCCGTTTTCTGACATTTCAGGCTCTAACTTCAAAAATCATGCAAAAACACTTCTAACACCTTCAGATATGTTTCTCTGTGCTGCAAAATAGGTTTTATTCATGCACAGACTGCAATTTTAATTTTGGGCCGAGTTTCAGCTTGCAATACCAGAACCAAGTTTGTTATGTGCTGAAACGCTGTTTTCTGACATTTCAGGCTCTAACTTCAAAAATCATGCAAAACACTTCTAACACCTTCAGATATGTTTCTCTGTGTTGCAAAATAGGTTTTATTCATGCACAGACTGCAATTTTAATTTTGGGCCGAGTTTCACCTTGCATTGCCTGAACCAAGTTTGTTATGTGCTGAAACGCCGTTTTCTGACATTTCAGGCTCTAACTTCAAAAATCATGCAAAAACACTTCTAACACCTTCAGATATGTTTCTCTGTGCTGCAAAATAGGTTTTATTCATGCACAGACTGCAATTTTAATTTTGGGCCGAGTTTCAGCTTGCAATACCAGAACCAAGTTTGTTATGTGCTGAAACGCTGTTTTCTGACATTTCAGGCTCTAACTTCAAAAATCATGCAAAACACTTCTAACACCTTCAGATATGTTTCTCTGTGTTGCAAAATAGGTTTTATTCATGCACAGACTGCAATTTTAATTTTTGGCCGAGTTTCAGCTTGCATTGCCTGAACCAAGTTTGTTCTGCGCTGAAAGGCTGTTTTCTGACATTTCAGGCTCTAACTTCAAAAATCATGCAAAACACTTCTAACACCTTCAGATATGTTTCTCTGTGTTGCAAAATAGGTTTTATTCATGCACAGACTGCAATTTTAATTTTTGGCCGAGTTTCAGCTTGCATTGCCAGAACCAAGTTTGTTAAGTGCTGAAACGCTGTTTTCTGACATTTCAGGCTCTAACTTCAAAAATCATGCAAAACACTTCTAACACCTTCAGATATGTTTCTCTGTGTTGCAAAATAGGTTTTATTCATGCACAGACTGCAATTTTAATTTTTGGCCGAGTTTCAGCTTGCATTGCCTGAACCAAGTTTGTTCTGCGCTGAAAGGCTGTTTTCTGACATTTCAGGCTCTAACTTCAAAAATCATGCAAAACACTTCTAACACCTTCAGATATGTTTCTCTGTGTTGCAAAATAGGTTTTATTCATGCACAGACTGCAATTTTAATTTTTGGCCGAGTTTCAGCTTGCATTGCCAGAACCAAGTTTGTTAAGTGCTGAAACGCTGTTTTCTGACATTTCAGGCTCTAACTTCAAAAATCATGCAAAACACTTCTAACACCTTCAGATATGTTTCTCTGTGTTGCAAAATAGGTTTTATTCATGCACAGACTGCAATTTTAATTTTTGGCCGAGTTTCAGCTTGCATTGCCAGAACCAAGTTTGTTAAGTGCTGAAACGCTGTTTTCTGACATTTCAGGCTCTAACTTCAAAAATCATGCAAAACACTTCTAACACCTTCAGATATGTTTCTCTGTGTTGCAAAATAGGTTTTATTCATGCACAGACTGCAATTTTAATTTTGGGCCGAGTTTCAGCTTGCATTGCCTGAACCAAGTTTGTTATGTGCTGAAACGCCGTTTTCTGACATTTCAGGCTCTAACTTCAAAAATCATGCAAAACACTTCTAACACCTTCAGATATGTTTCTCTGTGTTGCAAAATAGGTTTTATTCATGCACAGACTGCAAGTTTTATTTTGGACCGAGTTTCAGCTTGCATTGCCAGAACCAAGTTTGTTATGTGCTGAAACGCCTTTTTCTGACATTTCAGGCTCTAACTTCAAAAATCATGCAAAACACTTCTAACACCTTCAGATATGTTTCTCTGTGTTGCAAAATAGGTTTTATTCATGCACAGACTGCAATTTTGATTTTGGATCGAGTTTCAGCTTGCATTGCCAGAACCAAGTTTGTTAAGTGCTGAAACGCTGTTTTCTGACATTTCAGGCTCTAACTTCAAAAATCATGCAAAACACTTCTAACACCTTCAGATATGTTTCTCTGTGTTGCAAAATAGGTTTTATTCATGCACAGACTGCAATTTTAATTTTGGGCCGAGTTTCAGCTTGCATTGCCTGAACCAAGTTTGTTATGTGCTGAAACGGCGTTTTCTGACATTTCAGGCTCTAACTTCAAAAATCATGCAAAACACTTCTAACACCTTCAGATATGTTTCTCTGTGTTGCAAAATAGGTTTTATTCATGCACAGACTGCAATTTTAATTTTGGGCCGAGTTTCAGCTTGCATTGCCAGAACCAAGTTTGTTATGTGCTGAAACGCTGTTTTCTGACATTTCA
Source organism: Garra rufa (assembly GCF_049309525.1). Taxonomy (NCBI): domain Eukaryota; kingdom Metazoa; phylum Chordata; class Actinopteri; order Cypriniformes; family Cyprinidae; genus Garra; species Garra rufa. The sequence goes on from NW_027394283.1 coordinate 162,302, forward strand.
GGCTCTAACTTCAAAAATCATGCAAAACACTTCTAACACCTTCAGATATGTTTCTCTGTGTTGCAAAATAGGTTTTATTCATGCACAGACTGCAATTTTAATTTTTGGCCGAGTTTCAGCTTGCATTGCCTGAACCAAGTTTGTTATGTGCTGAAACGCCGTTTTCTGACATTTCAGGCTCTAACTTCAAAAATCATGCAAAACACTTCTAACACCTTCAGATATGTTTCTCTGTGTTGCAAAATAGGTTTTATTCATGCACAGACTGCAATTTTAATTTTGGACCGAGTTTCAGCTTGCATTGCCAGAACCAAGTTTGTTAAGTGCTGAAACGCTGTTTTCTGACATTTCAGGCTCTAACTTCAAAAATCATGCAAAACACTTCTAACACCTTCAGATATGTTTCTCTGTGTTGCAAAATAGGTTTTATTCATGCACAGACTGCAGTTTTAATTTTAGACCGAGTTTCAGCTTGCATTGTCTGAACCAAGTTTGTTATGTGCTGAAACGCCTTTTTCTGAAATTTCAGGCTCTAACTTCAAAAATCATGCAAAACACTTCTAACACCTTCAGATATGTTTCTCTGTGTTGCAAAATAGGTTTTATTCATGCACAGACTGCAATTTTAATTTTGGACCGAGTTTCAGCTTGCATTGCCAGAACCAAGTTTGTTATGTGCTGAAAAGCCTTTTTCTGACATTTCAGGCTCTAACTTCAAAAATCATGCAAAACACTTCTAACACCTTCAGATATGTTTCTCTGTGTTGCAAAATAGGTTTTATTCATGCACAGACTGCAATTTTAATTTTGGACCGAGTTTCAGCTTGCATTGCCAGAACCAAGTTTGTTAAGTGCTGAAACGCTGTT